>NC_084590.1:42695504-42778246 GCF_033807715.1 Cololabis saira
CCTGTCTCTCCTCCTGCGGATGAAACACTCCGAATTACAGCAATTTTGCTCTTTATTTCTCACGTTTGCACATCGATAATCCCGTCGGCACAAATTGTCTTTATTTCTGCAGCAGAGGAATCAGATCGTAATGCTTCATGTTTTAAATATAAATGTATTTTGTTCACATTGTTATACTTATGAGAGTGGTGATCGCGGACATCCATAATGTGTAAGACTCAATAAACGTGTACATTGGTCTTAATCCGTTAGTATATAATATGCATGACAATAAAGCAGAACGAGGAGCCGTTTTTCATCCACCAAAAAATGCTGGTGTCGGTTCTTAAATTACAAACAAGAAAAGCAGAGTGTAATGATGCACTAACGCTGCCCATAAACATTCACAAACCCGTACGATCACAATAATAAAACCACAACTCTTCACGGAACGCAACGCAAAGCAAAGAACACCATAATGCAGGGGTCACCAACCCTGGGGCCTCATGTACTAAGAGTGCGTGGATTTCAACGTGAATCCGTGCGTGGAATTAACAAGACCGCAAAAATTCATATGTACAAAGGTGTGCGTTCGCCCAAATCCACGCAGGTTTCTCTGTACATCCCAATCAGCGTGGATTTGAGCGCACATGCGGGAGCACAACACTCCGCCTTGTCTCCTCCCTCAAATATATGTTTGAATATGATATGAAGATAATTATCCATTGAAAACCGCTCATCCTAACAAGAAAATGCTCTGAGCTGGAATAAATAATTCATTTTGGGGCATTTAGGGGTGTCGGACTCCAGTCCTCAAGGGCCGGTGTCCCTGCAGGTTTTAGATGTTTCTCTGCTTCATTGCACCATGATACAAGTGACTGTGTCATCAACAGAACTATCCAGACTTTGATGACAAGTTGGTGATGATGATTAATTAGAATCAGGTGTGTTAAAGCAGGGAAACATCTAAAACATGCAGGACACCGGCCCTTCTGGGATTCAGTTTGACACCTAAATTATGGTGTTCTTTGCTTTGCGTTGCGTTCGGTGAAGAGTTGTGGTTTTATTATGATCGTACGGGTTTGTTAATGTTTATGGGCAGCGTTAGTGCATCATTACACTCTGCTTTTCTTGTTTGTATTTTAAGAACCGACACCAGAATTTTTGGTGGATGAAAAACGGCTCCTCGTTGTTTATTGTCATGCATATTATATACTAACGGATTAAGACCAATGTACACTTTTAAATAGTCTTACACATTATGGATGTCCGCGATCACCCCTCTCATAAGTATAACAATGTGAACAAAATACATTTATATTTAAAACATGAAGCATTACGATCTGATTCCTCCGCTGCAGAAATAAAGAGAATTTGTGCCGACGGGATTATCGAGGTGCAAACGTGAGAAATAAAGAGCAAAATTGCTGTAACTCGGAGTGTTGCATCCGCAGGAGGAGAGACAGGTGTCGTGCCAAAAAGTGATTGAAGGCCAAATACAGTTAATGAAAGGTTGTTTCTGCCTAAATATGACTTGATCTCATTCTTGAGCTTCATAATCTGAAATCTGACTGTTTAGCGCTCTCGCTCAACGGGCTGCTGTGCGCGCTCCTGCGGCCACAAATCAGAAGAAATCAGATTCTGGCAGGCAATCACTTTTTGGCACAACGCGGTTTTTGCTTCAAAATTAATTTTAATGTATTTCTGTCCAGACACAGTTATGGGATGTTTAGGATCTGGCTTTTATCAGTAGTCCTCCCATACGGTCGTCATGACGACAGACAGATGTCCGACCTGCAGCTCCAGCTGAAGCATCATGTTGGTCTGAACCGGAGCAGCTGGTCCAGTTCAGGACAGAGATCCAGAAGATCCTCTTGGTACCTGAACCAGCTGATGGTCCAGTCTTAGTCCTGGAACAGCAGGTCCAGACTAAACCAGCTGATGGTTCAGTTTTAGTCCTGGACCAGCAGATCAGTTTGGTCCCTGAAGACTCGCTCCTGATCCTGCCATCAGCAGGTTCCTCTAACGGAGCCAAAGCTCCATCGGGATTTGCAGGTTCCATCGTTGAGCTCCTTTAGTTGTTTGTTCAGATCATGTGGTTGATTGTGAGATTGTTGCAGCTCGACTCTTGTGTAATTTATCTGGTGATGTAGGGACTGTCATGTCCTTCACGTGGTCGTGAATTTATTGTTGACGTTAAATTTCCTCATATTCTGCACTTCACTGCATCACCAGTGAGTGTCGCCAACGGACAAAACCTCAGAAAAGTGCGTACAACAGCCTTGGTGTGTGAGTGAAGGACCGCAGCTTTCTACGTTCACGTCATTCTTTGTACATCCGACCGTGAGCGTTGAAAGTGGCGTACGCACGTTTTTTGTGCGCCGCACTCTTAGTACATAAGGCCCCTGGTCCTCGAGGGCCGGTGTCCCTGCAGGTTTTAGATGTTTCCCTGCTTCATTGCACCATGATACAAGTGACTGTGTCATCAACAGAACTATCCAGACTTTGATGACAAGCTGGTGACGATGATTAATTAGCAGGGAAACATCTAAAACATGCAGGACACCGGCCCTCGAGGACCAGGGTTGGTGACCCCTGCCATAATGTGTCAGAGTGAATCCCAGAAGGACCGGTGTCCTGCATGTTTTAGATGTTTCCCTGCTTTAACACACCTGATTCTAATTAATCATCGTCACCAACTTGTCATCAAAGTCTGGATATTTGTGTTGATGACACAGTCACTTGTATCATGGTGCAATGAAGCAGGGAAACATCTAAAACGTGCAGGGACACCGGCCCTCGAGGACCGGAGTCCGACACCAGCTGAAATCGGAAGAAATGCCCCAAAATGAATTATTTATTCCAGCTCAGAGCATTTTCTTGTTAGGATGAGCGGTTTTTAATGGATAATTATCTTCATATCATATTCAAACATATATTTGAGGGAGGAGACAAGGCGGAGTGTTGTGCTCCCGCATGTGCGCTCAAATCCACGCTGATTGGGATGTACAGAGAAACCTGCGTGGATTTGGGCGTACGCACAGCTATGTACATATGAATTTTTGCGGTCTTGTTAATTCCACGCACGGATTCACGTTGAAATCCACGCACTCTTAGTACATGAGGCCCCAGATGTGTACAACTCATACTTACCTGGCAGGGGAGATACCATGATCAAGAAGGTGGTTCACCCAAGGCGAGGCTAAGCCATTGCACTTCGGCTGTGCTGACCTTTGCGAATTCCCCAAATGTGGGAATCTCGACTGCATAATTTGTGGTAGTGGGGGACTGCGTTCGCGCTCTCCCCTGATCAAATGTTGAATAGAAAATAACTCATCAATAAATATCATGTCTGTTATCAATGACAATTGGCAGCTAGGAGACTCCACAATTCAAAAGTCATCTGCAAAGAAATAATGGAAAATGAAAGAAATGTCTTCAAGGTTTTGTTTATCCAGTGAATTGACTGTAAAGTTATTTTCCATTTAACTTCTCCAATTTTACATGTCTTTTTTAAAATTCAAAATGGCTGAAATTCGACGTTTACTGTTCACATATTGAAAAGAGAGGCTACAGCCAGATGAGCCTCAACATGGATTGCGCAACTACTCGGCTAACTGCTGGCAGTGAGACCGTATTGTAACTATTAAAGTGTTCAAACACTTTTGCTGTATGAACTGAATTTACATAGTTTATTTAATATACAGCTTTTCTCCACTGTACGTGTTTCTTGAATCGGAAAGCGGCTGCAGAGAGGCGGACAGTGAGGCACGTAGTTCTCCTGACTCATGGTAGGGGCAATCGTGATCCCAACATCGGAGTTTATACATTCACTGTTTTAGGCAATGCAAGGCAAGGCAAGGCAAGGCAAGGCAAGGCAAGGCAAGGCAAGGCAAGGCAAGGCAAGTTTATTTGTATAGCACAATTCAACACAAGGTCATTCAAAGTGCTTTACATCAACATTAAAAGTGGAAAGACACAATTAAACAGTAAATAACAAATCATATTTAATTTAAGAGTACGCTTAAATAACAAATAAAATGGAATAAAATGATAAGAAAAGAGGTTTTAGATGGCGTCCTGACACCGTCAGTGAGTTTGGTGTGTGTGGTAAGGACCACCCAAGCCCAGATGTATACAACTCATACTTACCTGGCAGGGGAGATACCATGATCAAGAAGGTGGTTCACCCAAGGCGAGGCTAAGCCATTGCACTTCGGCTGTGCTGACCTTTGCGAATTCCCCAAATGTGGGAATCTCGACTGCATAATTTGTGGTAGTGGGGGACTGCGTTCGCGCTCTCCCCTGATCAAATGTTGAATAGAAAATAACTCATCAATAAATATCATGTCTGTTATCAATGACAATTGGCAGCTAGGAGACTCCACAATTCAAAAGTCATCTGCAAAGAAATAATGGAAAATGAAAGAAATGTCTTCAAGGTTTTATTTATCCAGTGAATTGACTGTAAAGTTATTTTCCATTTAACTTCTCCAATTTTACATGTCTTTTTTAAAATTCAAAATGGCTGAAATTCGACGTTTACTGTTCACATATTGAAAAGAGGCTACAGCCAGATGAGCCTCACCATGGATTGCGCAGCCACTCGGCTAACTGTGCTGGCAGTGAGACCGTATTGTAACTATTAAAGTGTTCAAACACTTTTGCTGTATGAACTGAATTTACATAGTTTATTTAATATACAGCTTTTCTCCACTGTACGTGTTTCTTGAGTCGGAAAGCGGCTGCAGAGAGGCGGACAGTGAGGCACGTAGTTCTCCTGCCTCACGGTAGTGGCAATCGTGATCCCAACATCGGAGTTTATACATTCACTGTTTTAGGCAAGGCAAGGCAAGGCAAGGCAAGGCAAGGCAAGTTTATTTGTATAGCACAATTCAACACAAGGTCATTCAAAGTGCTTTACATCAACATTAAAAGTGGAAAGACACAATTAAACAGTAAATAACAAATCATATTTAATTTAAGAGTACGCTTAAATAACAAATAAAATGGAATAAAATGATAAGAAAAGAGGTTTTAGATGGCGTCCTGACACCGTCAGTGAGTTTGGTGTGTGTGGTAAGGACCACCCAAGCCCAGAAGTGTACAACTCATACTTACCTGGCAGGGGAGATACCATGATCAAGAAGGTGGTTCACCCAAGGCGAGGCTAAGCCATTGCACTTCGGCTGTGCTGTCCTTTGCGAATTCCCCAAATGTGGGAATCTCGACTGCATAATTTGTGGTAGTGGGGGACTGCGTTCGTGCTCTCCCCTGATCAAATGTTGAATAGAAAATAACTCATCAATAAATATCATGTCTGTTATCAATGACAATTGGCAGCTAGGAGACTCCACAATTCAAAAGTCATCTGCAAAGAAATAATGGAAAATGAAAGAAATGTCTTCAAGGTTTTATTTATCCAGTGAATTGACTGTAAAGTTATTTTCCATTTAACTTCTCCAATTTTACATGTCTTTTTTAAAATTCAAAATGGCTGAAATTCGACGTTTACTGTTCACATATTGAAAAGAGAGGCTACAGCCAGATGAGCCTCACCATGGATTGCGCAACCACTCGGCTAACTGTGCTGGCAGTGAGACCGTATTGTAACTATTAAAGTGTTCAAACACTTTTGCTGTATGAACTGAATTTACATAGTTTATTTAATATACAGCTTTTCTCCACTGTACGTGTTTCTTGAGTCGGAAAGCGGCTGCAGAGAGGCGGACAGTGAGGCACGTAGTTCTCCTGCCTCACGGTAGGGGCAATCGTGATCCCAACATCGGAGTTTATACATTCACTGTTTTAGGCAAGGCAAGGCAAGGCAAGGCAAGGCAAGGCAAGTTTATTTGTATAGCACAATTCAACACAAGGTCATTCAAAGTGCTTTACATCAACATTAAAAGTGGAAAGACACAATTAAACAGTAAATAACAAATCATATTTAATTTAAGAGTACGCTTAAATAACAAATAAAATGGAATAAAATGATAAGAAAAGAGGTTTTAGATGGCGTCCTGACACCGTCAGTGAGTTTGGTGTGTGTGGTAAGGACCACCCAAGCCCAGATGTATACAACTCATACTTACCTGGCAGGGGAGATACCATGATCAAGAAGGTGGTTCACCCAAGGCGAGGCTAAGCCATTGCACTTCGGCTGTGCTGACCTTTGCGAATTCCCCAAATGTGGGAATCTCGACTGTATAATTTGTGGTAGTGGGGGACTGCGTTCGCGCTCTCCCCTGATCAAATGTTGAATAGAAAATAACTCATCAATAAATATCATGTCTGTTATCAATGACAATTGGCAGCTAGGAGACTCCACAATTCAAAAGTCATCTGCAAAGAAATAATGGAAAATGAAAGAAATGTCTTCAAGGTTTTATTTATCCAGTGAATTGACTGTAAAGTTATTTTCCATTTAACTTCTCCAATTTTACATGTCTTTTTTAAAATTCAAAATGGCTGAAATTCGACGTTTACTGTTCACATATTGAAAAGAGGCTACAGCCAGATGAGCCTCACCATGGATTGCGCAGCCACTCGGCTAACTGTGCTGGCAGTGAGACCGTATTGTAACTATTAAAGTGTTCAAACACTTTTGCTGTATGAACTGAATTTACATAGTTTATTTAATATACAGCTTTTCTCCACTGTACGTGTTTCTTGAGTCGGAAAGCGGCTGCAGAGAGGCGGACAGTGAGGCACGTAGTTCTCCTGCCTCACGGTAGTGGCAATCGTGATCCCAACATCGGAGTTTATACATTCACTGTTTTAGGCAAGGCAAGGCAAGGCAAGGCAAGGCAAGTTTATTTGTATAGCACAATTCAACACAGGGTCATTCAAAGTGCTTTACATCAACATTAAAAGTGGAAAGACACAATTAAACAGTAAATAACAAATCATATTTAATTTAAGAGTACGCTTAAATAACAAATAAAATGGAATAAAACGATAAGAAAAGAGGTTTTAGATGGCGTCCTGACACCGTCAGTGAGTTTGGTGTGTGTGGTAAGGACCACCCAAGCCCAGATGTGTACAACTCATACTTACCTGGCAGGGGAGATACCATGATCAAGAAGGTGGTTCACCCAAGGCGAGGCTAAGCCATTGCACTTCGGCTGTGCTGACCTTTGCGAATTCCCCAAATGTGGGAATCTCGACTGCATAATTTGTGGTAGTGGGGGACTGCGTTCGCGCTCTCCCCTGATCAAATGTTGAATAGAAAATAACTCATCAATAAATATCATGTCTGTTATCAATGACAATTGGCAGCTAGGAGACTCCACAATTCAAAAGTCATCTGCAAAGAAATAATGGAAAATGAAAGAAATGTCTTCAAGGTTTTGTTTATCCAGTGAATTGACTGTAAAGTTATTTTCCATTTAACTTCTCCAATTTTACATGTCTTTTTTAAAATTCAAAATGGCTGAAATTCGACGTTTACTGTTCACATATTGAAAAGAGAGGCTACAGCCAGATGAGCCTCACCATGGATTGCGCAACCACTCGGCTAACTGTGCTGGCAGTGAGACCGTATTGTAACTATTAAAGTGTTCAAACACTTTTGCTGTATGAACTGAATTTACATAGTTTATTTAATATACAGCTTTTCTCCACTGTACGTGTTTCTTGAGTCGGAAAGCGGCTGCAGAGAGGCGGACAGTGAGGCACGTAGTTCTCCTGCCTCACGGTAGGGGCAATCGTGATCCCAACATCGGAGTTTATACATTCACTGTTTTAGGCAAGGCAAGGCAAGGCAAGGCAAGGCAAGGCAAGGCAAGGCAAGTTTATTTGTATAGCACAATTCAACACAAGGTCATTCAAAGTGCTTTACATCAACATTAAAAGTGGAAAGACACAATTAAACAATAAATAACAAATCATATTTAATTTAAGAGTACGCTTAAATAACAAATAAAATGGAATAAAATGATAAGAAAAGAGGTTTTAGATGGCGTCCTGACACCGTCAGTGAGTTTGGTGTGTGTGGTAAGGACCACCCAAGCCCAGATGTATACAACTCATACTTACCTGGCAGGGGAGATACCATGATCAAGAAGGTGGTTCACCCAAGGCGAGGCAAAGCCATTGCACTTCGGCTGTGCTGACCTTTGCGAATTCCCCAAATGTGGGAATCTCGACTGCATAATTTGTGGTAGTGGGGGACTGCGTTCGCGCTCTCCCCTGATCAAATGTTGAATAGAAAATAACTCATCAATAAATATCATGTCTGTTATCAATGACAATTGGCAGCTAGGAGACTCCACAATTCAAAAGTCATCTGCAAAGAAATAATGGAAAATGAAAGAAATGTCTTCAAGGTTTTATTTATCCAGTGAATTGACTGTAAAGTTATTTTCCATTTAACTTCTCCAATTTTACATGTCTTTTTTAAAATTCAAAATGGCTGAAATTCGACGTTTACTGTTCACATATTGAAAAGAGAGGCTACAGCCAGATGAGCCTCACCATGGATTGCGCAACCACTCGGCTAACTGTGCTGGCAGTGAGACCGTATTGTAACTATTAAAGTGTTCAAACACTTTTGCTGTATGAACTGAATTTACATAGTTTATTTAATATACAGCTTTTCTCCACTGTACGTGTTTCTTGAATCGGAAAGCGGCTGCAGAGAGGCGGACAGTGAGGCACGTAGTTCTCCTGACTCATGGTAGGGGCAATCGTGATCCCAACATCGGAGTTTATACATTCACTGTTTTAGGCAATGCAAGGCAAGGCAAGGCAAGGCAAGGCAAGGCAAGGCAAGGCAAGGCAAGGCAAGGCAAGGCAAGGCAAGTTTATTTGTATAGCACAATTCAACACAAGGTCATTCAAAGTGCTTTACATCAACATTAAAAGTGGAAAGACACAATTAAACAGTAAATAACAAATCATATTTAATTTAAGAGTACGCTTAAATAACAAATAAAATGGAATAAAATGATAAGAAAAGAGGTTTTAGATGGCGTCCTGACACCGTCAGTGAGTTTGGTGTGTGTGGTAAGGACCACCCAAGCCCAGAAGTGTACAACTCATACTTACCTGGCAGGGGAGTTACCATGATCAAGAAGGTGGTTCACCCAAGGCGAGGCAAAGCCATTGCACTTCGGCTGTGCTGACCTTTGCGAATTCCCCAAATGTGGGAATCTCGACTGCATAATTTGTGGTAGTGGGGGACTGCGTTCGCGCTCTCCCCTGATCAAATGTTGAATAGAAAATAACTCATCAATAAATATCATGTCTGTTATCAATGACAATTGGCAGCTAGGAGACTCCACAATTCAAAAGTCAACTGCAAAGAAATAATGGAAAATGAAAGAAATGTCTTCAAGGTTTTATTTATCCAGTGAATTGACTGTAAAGTTATTTTCCATTTAACTTCTCCAATTTTACATGTCTTTTTTAAAATTCAAAATGGCTGAAATTCGACGTTTACTGTTCACATATTGAAAAGAGAGGCTACAGCCAGATGAGCCTCACCATGGATTGCGCAACCACTCGGCTAACTGTGCTGGCAGTGAGACCGTATTGTAACTATTAAAGTGTTCAAACACTTTTGCTGTATGAACTGAATTTACATAGTTTATTTAATATACAGCTTTTCTCCACTGTACGTGTTTCTTGAGTCGGAAAGCGGCTGCAGAGAGGCGGACAGTGAGGCACGTAGTTCTCCTGCCTCACGGTAGGGGCAATCGTGATCCCAACATCGGAGTTTATACATTCACTGTTTTAGGCAAGGCAAGGCAAGGCAAGGCAAGGCAAGGCAAGGCAAGGCAAGGCAAGGCAAGGCAAGGCAAGTTTATTTGTATAGCACAATTCAACACAAGGTCATTCAAAGTGCTTTACATCAACATTAAAAGTGGAAAGACACAATTAAACAATAAATAACAAATCATATTTAATTTAAGAGTACGCTTAAATAACAAATAAAATGGAATAAAATGATAAGAAAAGAGGTTTTAGATGGCGTCCTGACACCGTCAGTGAGTTTGGTGTGTGTGGTAAGGACCACCCAAGCCCAGATGTATACAACTCATACTTACCTGGCAGGGGAGATACCATGATCAAGAAGGTGGTTCACCCAAGGCGAGGCTAAGCCATTGCACTTCGGCTGTGCTGACCTTTGCGAATTCCCCAAATGTGGGAATCTCGACTGCATAATTTGTGGTAGTGGGGGACTGCGTTCGCGCTCTCCCCTGATCAAATGTTGAATAGAAAATAACTCATCAATAAATATCATGTCTGTTATCAATGACAATTGGCAGCTAGGAGACTCCACAATTCAAAAGTCATCTGCAAAGAAATAATGGAAAATGAAAGAAATGTCTTCAAGGTTTTGTTTATCCAGTGAATTGACTGTAAAGTTATTTTCCATTTAACTTCTCCAATTTTACATGTCTTTTTTAAAATTCAAAATGGCTGAAATTCGACGTTTACTGTTCACATATTGAAAAGAGAGGCTACAGCCAGATGAGCCTCACCATGGATTGCGCAACTACTCGGCTAACTGCTGGCAGTGAGACCGTATTGTAACTATTAAAGTGTTCAAACACTTTTGCTGTATGAACTGAATTTACATAGTTTATTTAATATACAGCTTTTCTCCACTGTACGTGTTTCTTGAATCGGAAAGCGGCTGCAGAGAGGCGGACAGTGAGGCACGTAGTTCTCCTGCCTCACGGTAGGGGCAATCGTGATCCCAACATCGGAGTTTATACATTCACTGTTTTAGGCAAGGCAAGGCAAGGCAAGGCAAGGCAAGGCAAGGCAAGGCAAGTTTATTTGTATAGCACAATTCAACACAAGGTCATTCAAAGTGCTTTACATCAACATTAAAAGTGGAAAGACACAATTAAACAATAAATAACAAATCATATTTAATTTAAGAGTACGCTTAAATAACAAATAAAATGGAATAAAATGATAAGAAAAGAGGTTTTAGATGGCGTCCTGACACCGTCAGTGAGTTTGGTGTGTGTGGTAAGGACCACCCAAGCCCAGATGTATACAACTCATACTTACCTGGCAGGGGAGATACCATGATCAAGAAGGTGGTTCACCCAAGGCGAGGCTAAGCCATTGCACTTTGGCTGTGCTGACCTTTGCGAATTCCCCAAATGTGGGAATCTCGACTGCATAATTTGTGGTAGTGGGGGACTGCGTTCGCGCTCTCCCCTGATCAAATGTAGAATAGAAAATAACTCATCAATAAATATCATGTCTGTTATCAATGACAATTGGCAGCTAGGAGACTCCACAATTCAAAAGTCATCTGCAAAGAAATAATGGAAAATGAAAGAAATGTCTTCAAGGTTTTGTTTATCCAGTGAATTGACTGTAAAGTTATTTTCCATTTAACTTCTCCAATTTTACATGTCTTTTTTAAAATTCAAAATGGCTGAAATTCGACGTTTACTGTTCACATATTGAAAAGAGAGGCTACAGCCAGATGAGCCTCACCATGGATTGCGCAACTACTCGGCTAACTGCTGGCAGTGAGACCGTATTGTAACTATTAAAGTGTTCAAACACTTTTGCTGTATGAACTGAATTTACATAGTTTATTTAATATACAGCTTTTCTCCACTGTACGTGTTTCTTGAATCGGAAAGCGGCTGCAGAGAGGCGGACAGTGAGGCACGTAGTTCTCCTGACTCATGGTAGGGGCAATCGTGATCCCAACATCGGAGTTTATACATTCACTGTTTTAGGCAATGCAAGGCAAGGCAAGGCAAGGCAAGGCAAGGCAAGGCAAGGCAAGTTTATTTGTATAGCACAATTCAACACAAGGTCATTCAAAGTGCTTTACATCAACATTAAAAGTGGAAAGACACAATTAAACAGTAAATAACAAATCATATTTAATTTAAGAGTACGCTTAAATAACAAATAAAATGGAATAAAATGATAAGAAAAGAGGTTTTAGATGGCGTCCTGACACCGTCAGTGAGTTTGGTGTGTGTGGTAAGGACCACCCAAGCCCAGAAGTGTACAACTCATACTTACCTGGCAGGGGAGTTACCATGATCAAGAAGGTGGTTCACCCAAGGCGAGGCAAAGCCATTGCACTTCGGCTGTGCTGACCTTTGCGAATTCCCCAAATGTGGGAATCTCGACTGCATAATTTGTGGTAGTGGGGGACTGCGTTCGTGCTCTCCCCTGATCAAATGTTGAATAGAAAATAACTCATCAATAAATATCATGTCTGTTATCAATGACCATTGGCAGCTAGGAGACTCCACAATTCAAAAGTCAACTGCAAAGAAATAATGGAAAATGAAAGAAATGTCTTCAAGGTTTTATTTATCCAGTGAATTGACTGTAAAGTTATTTTCCATTTAACTTCTCCAATTTTACATGTCTTTTTTAAAATTCAAAATGGCTGAAATTCGACGTTTACTGTTCACATATTGAAAAGAGAGGCTACAGCCAGATGAGCCTCACCATGGATTGCGCAACCACTCGGCTAACTGTGCTGGCAGTGAGACCGTATTGTAACTATTAAAGTGTTCAAACACTTTTGCTGTATGAACTGAATTTACATAGTTTATTTAATATACAGCTTTTCTCCACTGTACGTGTTTCTTGAGTCGGAAAGCGGCTGCAGAGAGGCGGACAGTGAGGCACGTAGTTCTCCTGCCTCACGGTAGGGGCAATCGTGATCCCAACATCGGAGTTTATACATTCACTGTTTTAGGCAAGGCAAGGCAAGGCAAGGCAAGGCAAGGCAAGGCAAGGCAAGGCAAGGCAAGGCAAGTTTATTTGTATAGCACAATTCAACACAAGGTCATTCAAAGTGCTTTACATCAACATTAAAAGTGGAAAGACACAATTAAACAATAAATAACAAATCATATTTAATTTAAGAGTACGCTTAAATAACAAATAAAATGGAATAAAATGATAAGAAAAGAGGTTTTAGATGGCGTCCTGACACCGTCAGTGAGTTTGGTGTGTGTGGTAAGGACCACCCAAGCCCAGATGTATACAACTCATACTTACCTGGCAGGGGAGATACCATGATCAAGAAGGTGGTTCACCCAAGGCGAGGCTAAGCCATTGCACTTCGGCTGTGCTGACCTTTGCGAATTCCCCAAATGTGGGAATCTCGACTGCATAATTTGTGGTAGTGGGGGACTGCGTTCGCGCTCTCCCCTGATCAAATGTAGAATAGAAAATAACTCATCAATAAATATCATGTCTGTTATCAATGACAATTGGCAGCTAGGAGACTCCACAATTCAAAAGTCATCTGCAAAGAAATAATGGAAAATGAAAGAAATGTCTTCAAGGTTTTGTTTATCCAGTGAATTGACTGTAAAGTTATTTTCCATTTAACTTCTCCAATTTTACATGTCTTTTTTAAAATTCAAAATGGCTGAAATTCGACGTTTACTGTTCACATATTGAAAAGAGAGGCTACAGCCAGATGAGCCTCACCATGGATTGCGCAACTACTCGGCTAACTGCTGGCAGTGAGACCGTATTGTAACTATTAAAGTGTTCAAACACTTTTGCTGTATGAACTGAATTTACATAGTTTATTTAATATACAGCTTTTCTCCACTGTACGTGTTTCTTGAATCGGAAAGCGGCTGCAGAGAGGCGGACAGTGAGGCACGTAGTTCTCCTGCCTCACGGTAGGGGCAATCGTGATCCCAACATCGGAGTTTATACATTCACTGTTTTAGGCAAGGCAAGGCAAGGCAAGGCAAGGCAAGGCAAGGCAAGGCAAGGCAAGGCAAGTTTATTTGTATAGCACAATTCAACACAAGGTCATTCAAAGTGCTTTACATCAACATTAAAAGTGGAAAGACACAATTAAACAATAAATAACAAATCATATTTAATTTAAGAGTACGCTTAAATAACAAATAAAATGGAATAAAATGATAAGAAAAGAGGTTTTAGATGGCGTCCTGACACCGTCAGTGAGTTTGGTGTGTGTGGTAAGGACCACCCAAGCCCAGATGTATACAACTCATACTTACCTGGCAGGGGAGATACCATGATCAAGAAGGTGGTTCACCCAAGGCGAGGCTAAGCCATTGCACTTCGGCTGTGCTGACCTTTGCGAATTCCCCAAATGTGGGAATCTCGACTGCATAATTTGTGGTAGTGGGGGACTGCGTTCGCGCTCTCCCCTGATCAAATGTAGAATAGAAAATAACTCATCAATAAATATCATGTCTGTTATCAATGACAATTGGCAGCTAGGAGACTCCACAATTCAAAAGTCATCTGCAAAGAAATAATGGAAAATGACAGAAATGTCTTCAAGGTTTTGTTTATCCAGTGAATTGACTGTAAAGTTATTTTCCATTTAACTTCTCCAATTTTACATGTCTTTTTTAAAATTCAAAATGGCTGAAATTCGACGTTTACTGTTCACATATTGAAAAGAGAGGCTACAGCCAGATGAGCCTCACCATGGATTGCGCAACTACTCGGCTAACTGCTGGCAGTGAGACCGTATTGTAACTATTAAAGTGTTCAAACACTTTTGCTGTATGAACTGAATTTACATAGTTTATTTAATATACAGCTTTTCTCCACTGTACGTGTTTCTTGAATCGGAAAGCGGCTGCAGAGAGGCGGACAGTGAGGCACGTAGTTCTCCTGACTCATGGTAGGGGCAATCGTGATCCCAACATCGGAGTTTATACATTCACTGTTTTAGGCAATGCAAGGCAAGGCAAGGCAAGGCAAGGCAAGGCAAGGCAAGGCAAGGCAAGGCAAGGCAAGGCAAGGCAAGTTTATTTGTATAGCACAATTCAACACAAGGTCATTCAAAGTGCTTTACATCAACATTAAAAGTGGAAAGACACAATTAAACAGTAAATAACAAATCATATTTAATTTAAGAGTACGCTTAAATAACAAATAAAATGGAATAAAATGATAAGAAAAGAGGTTTTAGATGGCGTCCTGACACCGTCAGTGAGTTTGGTGTGTGTGGTAAGGACCACCCAAGCCCAGAAGTGTACAACTCATACTTACCTGGCAGGGGAGATACCATGATCAAGAAGGTGGTTCACCCAAGGCGAGGCAAAGCCATTGCACTTCGGCTGTGCTGACCTTTGCGAATTCCCCAAATGTGGGAATCTCGACTGCATAATTTGTGGTAGTGGGGGACTGCGTTCGCGCTCTCCCCTGATCAAATGTTGAATAGAAAATAACTCATCAATAAATATCATGTCTGTTATCAATGACAATTGGCAGCTAGGAGACTCCACAATTCAAAAGTCATCTGCAAAGAAATAATGGAAAATGAAAGAAATGTCTTCAAGGTTTTATTTATCCAGTGAATTGACTGTAAAGTTATTTTCCATTTAACTTCTCCAATTTTACATGTCTTTTTTAAAATTCAAAATGGCTGAAATTCGACGTTTACTGTTCACATATTGAAAAGAGAGGCTACAGCCAGATGAGCCTCACCATGGATTGCGCAACCACTCGGCTAACTGTGCTGGCAGTGAGACCGTATTGTAACTATTAAAGTGTTCAAACACTTTTGCTGTATGAACTGAATTTACATAGTTTATTTAATATACAGCTTTTCTCCACTGTACGTGTTTCTTGAGTCGGAAAGCGGCTGCAGAGAGGCGGACAGTGAGGCACGTAGTTCTCCTGCCTCACGGTAGGGGCAATCGTGATCCCAACATCGGAGTTTATACATTCACTGTTTTAGGCAAGGCAAGGCAAGGCAAGGCAAGGCAAGGCAAGGCAAGGCAAGGCAAGTTTATTTGTATAGCACAATTCAACACAAGGTCATTCAAAGTGCTTTACATCAACATTAAAAGTGGAAAGACACAATTAAACAATAAATAACAAATCATATTTAATTTAAGAGTACGCTTAAATAACAAATAAAATGGAATAAAATGATAAGAAAAGAGGTTTTAGATGGCGTCCTGACACCGTCAGTGAGTTTGGTGTGTGTGGTAAGGACCACCCAAGCCCAGATGTATACAACTCATACTTACCTGGCAGGGGAGATACCATGATCAAGAAGGTGGTTCACCCAAGGCGAGGCTAAGCCATTGCACTTCGGCTGTGCTGACCTTTGCGAATTCCCCAAATGTGGGAATCTCGACTGCATAATTTGTGGTAGTGGGGGACTGCGTTCGCGCTCTCCCCTGATCAAATGTAGAATAGAAAATAACTCATCAATAAATATCATGTCTGTTATCAATGACAATTGGCAGCTAGGAGACTCCACAATTCAAAAGTCATCTGCAAAGAAATAATGGAAAATGAAAGAAATGTCTTCAAGGTTTTGTTTATCCAGTGAATTGACTGTAAAGTTATTTTCCATTTAACTTCTCCAATTTTACATGTCTTTTTTAAAATTCAAAATGGCTGAAATTCGACGTTTACTGTTCACATATTGAAAAGAGAGGCTACAGCCAGATGAGCCTCACCATGGATTGCGCAACTACTCGGCTAACTGCTGGCAGTGAGACCGTATTGTAACTATTAAAGTGTTCAAACACTTTTGCTGTATGAACTGAATTTACATAGTTTATTTAATATACAGCTTTTCTCCACTGTACGTGTTTCTTGAATCGGAAAGCGGCTGCAGAGAGGCGGACAGTGAGGCACGTAGTTCTCCTGACTCATGGTAGGGGCAATCGTGATCCCAACATCGGAGTTTATAGGCCCAATCCCAAACTCCACCCTAAACCCTCAAGCCCTGAGCCCTCACAGACTTTCAGTGACGTCAACGTCACGTGATCAAGTGTGCGAGGGTGTGAGGGCTCCAAATGGTATAAATAGGAATGGGACACACTTAGCAGAAACCGGAAACAAGTCAGATAAAAACGTCTGTTTTTTTGTTTTTTTTCTTCAATAAACTTAAAAAATTTAAAATTTCAATTTACAAAATTCCTAGTCAGATCAAAATGTTACCTACCGGTATTATAAGTTTGGGAATGATCATCCTACAGATGTTTGAAAACAAAGTGGTAGCCTATATAAAGGAGCATAAAATTCAACAAAGAACACAATTTAAATATGCACACAGTACAATATGTATTTCCTTG
The DNA here is from genome assembly GCF_033807715.1 of Cololabis saira. NCBI lineage: Eukaryota > Metazoa > Chordata > Actinopteri > Beloniformes > Belonidae > Cololabis > Cololabis saira. The sequence continues at coordinate 42,712,535 of NC_084590.1, forward strand.
TTAACATTGTCTTTCTTTCAATCTACCCATACCAGCACATCCAGTATGCCAGGATCAATCGCCCAGTAATTTCTTTTTTGTAAGCGCGTGTAAACTGAGTTAAATATTCCAGCTGTGTTATGACCATCTAATATTACTTCCATTTTTCAGCATGATGTCATTTCATTTTTGTAAGAGAGCGTATAAATTGATGGTAACCTGAGCTAAATATTTCAGTTATATTATTACTATTTACTGCAACGTTTTTGTTCAACTTGCTGAAATTGTTTAAATTTTGTGGTCATAAATAAATTAATAACCAAATTACTGCCTGACTTGTTTGTGTTGGATCTAAAACTATCTTGCTAGTATTTACATGTATGCATTTCTGTTAACAAAGGAAATCTTAATTCAAACACTGTACTCAGATTAAAGAAAAGCAAGTCTTGTTTATTCAACACCAGCAGGTCAACTGAGGATTTGTCTAATACAGTGCTTCTCAATCCTGGTCCTCGTGGGCCCCTGTCCTGCATGTTTTAGATGTTTCCCTGCACCAACACACCTGATTCTAATTAAAGGTCCTAATTAGCTTGTCACCAAGGTCTGCACAACTCTGTTGATGACACAGGTACTTTTATCACGGTGTGCTGAAGCAGGGAAACATCTAAAACATGCAGGACTGGAGCCCACGAGGACCAGGATTGAAAAACACTGGTCTAATATAAACAACAAATGAAATTGAACCTCAAATTATGAATGAAAAAATGATGAAGAAAACAACATTTTGTCCTCCATCTTCCTACAAATGTCAATTAACTTAGATAACTGGTCATCCCTCTTCTTTTCCCTCTCCTCCTCCTTTTCATCCAGCTCCCTCAGCCTCTTTTCCTGTCTTTAGTCTTGAAGAAAGTCCAAAACGTCATTTGTCCTTTTTTTGGTTTTCTTCCCTCCGTTTGAATGAATGAATGAGTGAATGAAAAACTTTATTTCGAACATGCTAAAAAAAAAGAAAAAAGAAATATATATATATATATATATATATATATATATATATATATATATATATATATATATATATATATATATATTTAAACCAAAGAACAATAGTTAAATAATATGTTTGTTGGTCGCTCCTTGTTTGTAAAGGAAATAATAGGGCCGTTGAAAAATCATCACGGGACAACAGTTTCTGAATTTAAATCACCAGTGGGCTATGTATTTATATTTACAGGTGAACTTCTTTCGTCTCTCAGTCGCACATGGTTCCTTTTCCTCCGCCCCCTGTTTTGTTTACATTCTCCCTGGTAACCTCCTTTCATGTCACAACGCAATGAACTGTGGGTAATTCCCTTCCCCAGAGTGTGCTGGGATGCTGACTTGCGGGAAGGGGGCAGTAAGGGCTCAAAATGGCTGCCGGGAGCCCTCGCGCACTTAACCACTTGAGGAATGGGACAGCCCTAAGCCCTTACGCAAGGTGCGGGAGCGCGCACGTAAGTCTACGAGTCTGCGAGGGTGGAGATTGGGATTGGGCCATACATTCACTGTTTTAGGCAAGGCAAGGCAAGGCAAGGCAAGGCAAGGCAAGGCAAGGCAAGGCAAGGCAAGGCAAGGCAAGGCAAGGCAAGGCAAGGCAAGGCAAGGCAAGGCAAGGCAAGTTTATTTGTATAGCACAATTCAACACAAGGTCATTCAAAGTGCTTTACATCAACATTAAAAGTGGAAAGACACAATTAAACAGTAAATAACAAATCATATTTAATTTAAGAGTACGCTTAAATAACAAATAAAATGGAATAAAATGATAAGAAAAGAGGTTTTAGATGGCTTCCTGACACCGTCAGTGAGTTTGGTGTGTGTGGTAAGGACCACCCAAGCCCAGAAGTGTACAACTCATACTTACCTGGCAGGGGAGATACCATGATCAAGAAGGTGGTTCACCCAAGGCGAGGCTAAGCCATTGCACTTCGGCTGTGCTGACCTTTGCGAATTCCCCAAATGTGGGAATCTCGACTGCATAATTTGTGGTAGTGGGGGACTGCGTTCGCGCTCTCCCCTGATCAAATGTTGAATAGAAAATAACTCATCAATAAATATCATGTCTGTTATCAATGACAATTGGCAGCTAGGAGACTCCACAATTCAAAAGTCATCTGCAAAGAAATAATGGAAAATGAAAGAAATGTCTTCAAGGTTTTATTTATCCAGTGAATTGACTGTAAAGTTATTTTCCATTTAACTTCTCCAATTTTACATGTCTTTTTTAAAATTCAAAATGGCTGAAATTCGACGTTTACTGTTCACATATTGAAAAGAGAGGCTACAGCCAGATGAGCCTCACCATGGATTGCGCAACCACTCGGCTAACTGTGCTGGCAGTGAGACCGTATTGTAACTATTAAAGTGTTCAAACACTTTTGCTGTATGAACTGAATTTACATAGTTTATTTAATATACAGCTTTTCTCCACTGTACGTGTTTCTTGAGTCGGAAAGCGGCTGCAGAGAGGCGGACAGTGAGGCACGTAGTTCTCCTGCCTCACGGTAGGGGCAATCGTGATCCCAACATCGGAGTTTATACATTCACTGTTTTAGGCAAGGCAAGGCAAGGCAAGGCAAGGCAAGGCAAGGCAAGGCAAGGCAAGGCAAGGCAAGGCAAGGCAAGGCAAGGCAAGTTTATTTGTATAGCACAATTCAACACAAGGTCATTCAAAGTGCTTTACATCAACATTAAAAGTGGAAAGACACAATTAAACAATAAATAACAAATCATATTTAATTTAAGAGTACGCTTAAATTACAAATAAAATGGAATAAAATGATAAGAAAAGAGGTTTTAGATGGCGTCCTGACACCGTCAGTGAGTTTGGTGTGTGTGGTAAGGACCACCCAAGCCCAGATGTATACAACTCATACTTACCTGGCAGGGGAGATACCATGATCAAGAAGGTGGTTCACCCAAGGCGAGGCTAAGCCATTGCACTTCGGCTGTGCTGACCTTTGCGAATTCCCCAAATGTGGGAATCTCGACTGCATAATTTGTGGTAGTGGGGGACTGCGTTCGCGCTCTCCCCTGATCAAATGTAGAATAGAAAATAACTCATCAATAAATATCATGTCTGTTATCAATGACAATTGGCAGCTAGGAGACTCCACAATTCAAAAGTCATCTGCAAAGAAATAATGGAAAATGAAAGAAATGTCTTCAAGGTTTTGTTTATCCAGTGAATTGACTGTAAAGTTATTTTCCATTTAACTTCTCCAATTTTACATGTCTTTTTTAAAATTCAAAATGGCTGAAATTCGACGTTTACTGTTCACATATTGAAAAGAGAGGCTACAGCCAGATGAGCCTCACCATGGATTGCGCAACTACTCGGCTAACTGCTGGCAGTGAGACCGTATTGTAACTATTAAAGTGTTCAAACACTTTTGCTGTATGAACTGAATTTACATAGTTTATTTAATATACAGCTTTTCTCCACTGTACGTGTTTCTTGAATCGGAAAGCGGCTGCAGAGAGGCGGACAGTGAGGCACGTAGTTCTCCTGCCTCACGGTAGGGGCAATCGTGATCCCAACATCGGAGTTTATACATTCACTGTTTTAGGCAAGGCAAAGCAAGGCAAGGCAAGGCAAGTTTATTTGTATAGCACAATTCAACACAAGGTCATTCAAAGTGCTTTACATCAACATTAAAAGTGGAAAGACACAATTAAACAGTAAATAACAAATCATATTTAATTTAAGAGTACGCTTAAATAACAAATAAAATGGAATAAAATGATAAGAAAAGAGGTTTTAGATGGCGTCCTGACACCGTCAGTGAGTTTGGTGTGTGTGGTAAGGACCACCCAAGCCCAGGGGCCTCATGTACTAAGAGTGCGTGGATTTCAACTTGAATCCGTGCGTGGAATTAACAAGACCGCAAAAATTCATATGTACAAAGCTGTGCGTTCGCCCAAATCCACGCAGGTTTCTCTGTACATCCCAATCAGCGTGGATTTGAGCGCACATGCGGGAGCACAACACTCCGCCCCGTCTCCTCCCTCAAATATATGTTTGAATATGATATGAACATAATTATCCATTAAAAACCGCTCATCCTAACAAGAAATGTGCAAAAACAGGTAAAACAAATAAAATAAAAAAAACATCGGCTCTGAGCTGGGTGTCTGACTCCAGTCCTCGAGGGCCGGTGTCCCTGCAGGTTTTAGATGTTTCCCTGCTTCATTGCACCATGATACAACTGACTGTGTCATCAACAGAACTATCCAGACTTTGATGACAAGTTGGTGACGATGATTAATTAGAATCAGGTGTGTTAAAGCAGTGAAACATCTAAAACATGCAGGACACCGGCCCTTCTGGGATTCAGTTTGACACCTAAAATATGGTGTTCTTTGTTTTGCGTTGCGTTCGGTGAAGAGTTGTGGTTTTATTATGATCGTACGGGTTTGTTAATGTTATGGGCAGCTTTAGTGAATCATTACACCCTGCTTTTCTTGTTTGTAATTTAAGAACCGACACCAGAATTTTTGGTGGATGAAAAACGGCTCCTCGTTCAGCTTTATTGTCATGCATATTATATACTGATGGATTAAGACCAATGTACACGTTTATTGAGTCTTACACATTATGGATGTCCGTGATCACCTCTCTTATAAGTATAACAATGTGAAAAAAAAATACATTTATATTTAAAACATGAAGCATTACGATCTGATTCCTCTGCTGCAGAAATAAAGACAATTTGTGCCGACGGGATTATCGAGGTGCAAACGTGAGAAATAAAGAGCAAGGTTGCTGTAACTCGGAGTGTTGCATCCGCAGGAGGAGAGACAGGTGTCGTGCCAAAAAGTGATTTCCTGCCAGAATCTGATTTCTCCCCTGAAAATGGGTCTTTTTACCTGCCAAAAATTGATTGAAGGCCAAATATAGTTAATGAAAGGTTGTTTCTGCCTAAATATGACTTGATCTCATTCTTGAGCTTCATAATCTGAAATCTGACGTTGTAGCGCTCTCGTTCAACGGGCTGCTGTGCGCGCTCCCGCGGCCACAAATCAGAAGAAATCAGATTCTGGCAGGCAATCACTTTTTGGCACAACACCGGTTTTTGCTTCAAAATTAATTTTAACGTATTTCTGTCCAGACACAGTTATGGGATGTTTAGGGTCTGGCTTTTATCTCCAGTAGTCCTCCCATACGGTCGTCATGACGACAGACAGATAACCGACCTGTCAGCAGCTCCAGCTGAAGCATCATGTTGGTCTGAACCGGAGCAGCTGGTCCAGTTCAGGGCAGAGATCCAGGAGGATCCTCTTGGTAGCTGAACCAGCTGATGGTTCAGTCTTAGTCCTGGACCAGTAGATCAGTTTGGTACCTGAGGACTCGCTCCTGATCCTGCCATCAGCAGGTTCCTCTAACGGAGCCAAAGCTCCATCAGGATTTGCAGGTTCCATCGTTGAGCTCCTGCCTTTAGTTGTTTGTTCAGATCATGTGGTTGATTGTGAGATTGTTGCAGCTCCACTCTTGTGTAACTTATCTGGTGATGTCGGGACTGTCATGTCCTTCACGTGGTCGTGAACTTATTGTTGACGTTAAGTTTCCTCATATTCTGCACTTCACTGCATCACCAGTGAGTGTCGCCAACGGACAAAACCTCAGAAAAGTGCGTACAAAAGCCTTGATGTGTGAGTGACGGACCGCAGCTTTCTACGTTCACGTCATTCTTTGTACATCCGACCGTGAGCGTTGAAAGTGGCGTACGCACGTTTTTTGTGCGCCGCACTCTTAGTACATAAGGCCCCAGATGTGTACAACTCATACTTACCTGGCAGGGGAGATACCATGATCAAGAAGGTGGTTCACCCAAGGCGAGGCTAAGCCATTGCACTTCGGCTGTGCTGACCTTTGCGAATTCCCCAAATGTGGGAATCTCGACTGCATAATTTGTGGTAGTGGGGGACTGCGTTCGCGCTCTCCCCTGATCAAATGTTGAATAGAAAATAACTCATCAATAAATATCATGTCTGTTATCAATGACAATTGGCAGCTAGGAGACTCCACAATTCAAAAGTCATCTGCAAAAAAATAATGTAAAATGAAAGAAATGTCTTCAAGGTTTTGTTTATCCAGTGAATTGACTGTAAAGTTATTTTCCATTTAACTTCTCCAATTTTACATGTCTTTTTTAAAATTCAAAATGGCTGATATTCGACATTTATTGTTCACATATAGAAAAGAGAGGCTACAGCCAGATGAGCCTCACCATGGATTGCACAGCCACTCGGCTAACTGTGCTGGCAGTGAGACGGTATTGTAACTATTAAAGTGTTCAAACACTTTTTCTGTATGAACTGAATTTGCATAGTTTATTTAATATACAGCTTTTCTCCACTGTAAGTGTTTCTTGAGTCGGAAAGCGGCTGCAGAGAGGCGGACAGTGAGGCACGTAGTTCTCCTGCCTCACGGTAGGGGCAATCGTGATCCCAACATCGGAGTTTATACATTCACTGTTTTAGGCAAGGCAAGGCAAGGCAAGGCAAGGCAAGTTTATTTGTATAGCACAATTCAACACAAGGTCATTCAAAGTGCTTTACATCAACATTAAAAGTGGAAAGACACAATTAAACAGTAAATAACAAATCATAAGTATATAATTTAAAAGTACGCTTAAATAACAAATAAAATGGAATAAAACGATAAGAAAAGAGGTTTTAGATGGCGTCCTGACACCGTCAGTGAGTTTGGTGTGTGTGGTAAGGACCACCCAAGCCCAGATGTGTACAACTCATACTTACCAGGCAGGGGAGATACCATGATCAAGAAGGTGGTTCACCCAAGGCGAGGTTAAGCCATTGCACTTCGGCTGTGCTGACCTTTGCGAATTCCCCAAATGTGGGAATCTCGACTGCATAGTTTGTAGTAGTGGGGGACTGCGTTCGCGCTCTCCCCTGAACAAATGTTGAATAGAAAATAACTCATCAATAAATATCATGTCTGTTATCAATGACAATTGGCAGCTAGGAGACTCCACAATTCAAAAGTCATCTGCAAAGAAATAATAGAAAATGAAAGAAATGTCTTCAAGGTTTTGTTTATCCAGTGAATTGACTGTAAATTTATTTTCCATTTAACTTCTCCAATTTTACATGTCTTTTTTAAAATTCAAAATGGCTGATATTCGACGTTTACTGTTCACATATTGAAAAGAGAGGCTACAGCCAGATGAGCCTCACCATAGATTGCGCAGCCACTCGGCTAACTGTGCTGGCAGTGAGACCGTATTGTAACTATTAAAGTGTTCAAACACTTTTGCTGTATGAACTGAATTTGCATAGTTTATTTAATATACAGCTTTTCTCCACTGTAAGTGTTTCTTGAGTCGGAAAGCGGCTGCAGAGAGGCGGACAGTGAGGCACGTAGTTCTCCTGCCTCACGGTAGGGGCAATCGTGATCCCAACATCGGAGTTTATACATTCACTGTTTTAGGCAAGGCAAGGCAAGGCAAGTTTATTTGTATAGCACAATTCAACACAAGGTCATTCAAAGTGCTTTACATCAACATTAAAAGTGGAAAGACACAATTAAACAGTAAATAACAAATCATATTTAATTTAAGAGTACGCTTAAATAACAAATAAAATGGAATAAAACGATAAGCCTCTTCTCCACTGTACGTGTTTCTTGAGTCGGAAAGCGGCTGCAGAGAGGCGGACAGTGAGGCAGGTAGTTCTCCTGCCTCACGGTAGGGGCAATCGTGATCCCAACATCGTAGTTTATACATTCACTGTTTTAGGCAAGGCAAGGCAAGGCAAGGCAAGGCAAGGCAAGGCAAGGCAAGGCAAGGCAAGGCAAGGCGAGGCGAGGCAAGGCAAGGCAAGGCAAGTTTATTTGTATAGCACAATTCAACACAAGGTCATTCAAAGTGCTTTACATCAACATTAAAAGTGGAAAGACACAATTAAACAGTAAATAACAAATCATAAGTATTTAATTTAAAAGTACGCTTAAATAACAAATAAAATGGAATAAAATGATAAGAAAAGAGGTTTTAGATGGCGTCCTGACAGAAAAAATCTGTTCTTATCAGTTTAATATCTGATATGTCCTCTATATGAGGACAACATATTAAGCCGATTTTTGGCAGCGGGAGTTGAAAAAGGAGCTAGCTCCGTTCACTCCAAGCATCGCCCCGGTACTGCAGTGCCGCCGGGAATGGTGCACGCTTCGCTTTCTTTCTCTTGTAAAAAAAATAATAAAATAACGCAGTGGCTCAGCAGCTGAGGAGCACCGAGCCTTGCCTCAGGCGGTGTTGTTCCTTGCAGCTTCAGCTTGAAGAAAAAGAAGAGGCGACGTCACAAACGTGTAATACGGCCCTGGTGGTGCCACCGACTGACCGTCATGAAGGGGGAGGAGCAAATCTCTGTCCTGCGCCTGAGGCCGGCCAGGCCTTCGATAATAGGACGATGTCAGGCCGAAGAGGCGTGGCCCCGGGGATCCGTAGAGCTCACCAGGAGTACAGTGACGCGGCTCACGTGCCTAGGCTGCCGCTCCCGTGCTCTTTTCCGTACTTGCTCGTGTTTCTCTTCATAACGCACAAGTCTTTCGCCTTTTACTAAAGACTTCCGTGGAGAGTGACGTCAATGAGTTGACCATATTTTTGGGGGCTCGGTCTAACGGCCGAGCTTTTTTGAGACTGTGCAAAAGAAAAAGCTGTGACCAAGAGGTCAGTCTGAGTTTGCCCACTGAAATCTCAGGGCAAGCTGATGTTGCTGTCTGTGTCTTGTTCTTCAGTTCTTTCCTTTCCTTTTTTGTTATTTCATTTCCACTTCAACCATTTCCTCAGGTGAGCCTGCTACAGGTGCGTGTCAGAGGGCGGAGCTGCAAAGGGAGCCGGCCATCTAGGCGTTTGGGACAAAGGCAACCGACACAAGTGCACGCCGTGCCAGGAAGGTGCTGCGGTCAAGCAACACTTTGGAGTTATCGCTTCTCGGCCTTTTGGCTAAGACTGCGATCGCCTCCTGCCGTTAGTGGGAATCCTTGCCTGTTGTGGCATTGGTTTCTACTATCATTGGGGAGACTATTTCTTTGTTCCTTATGTGAAGTGCTTCAACTGATTATAGTTGCTAGATCTTCACAGCCAGGAAATCACTGTCGTGGTGAAAGGTAAGTGTTTGTTCCATTCACTTATTGTATATTTTATTGTCTATTGTTTTAGGGCTTTTATTCTTTTTAAAGGTTTTAGTTCGTTTGAGCCTTTTCACAGGTGGTGCCTCCACCATGTCGGCTAGCCATGCCGGCATGCGGAGGCACCACAGTGTCCGATTCAACCTTAAGGTTGTGGATGGAAAGCTCCTGGAGATGTCGAGGTTAGACTTCTCCAGGAGACTTGTCCAGAAAGCCTTGGGTTTTACCCCGGAGCAGTTAAATTGCATTTTGACCCTACCCTTTAACAAAGGCTTTGACCTTAGTTTCCGTACTGCCATGCTACTAAAAGAGTTTTGGACACGCTTTGAAAATGTGAAACCCCAGTTTGATGCATTTGAAGTTGAGAAACTGACTGACAATACCTTGAAAACGGTTATTGTCAGAATGTTCAATGAAACTGTCAATGCAGATGACATTTGTTTATGGCTGGGGAGATATTGCACTGTTAAAAGCCAGGCTATCAAAGTGAGAGATGAGGATGGCATTTGGAACTGTGCCTGGAGGGTCCCCATCCAACAATGGCAAGACCCCCAGGGCTTTCAAGGCCTGAAACATCTGCCATCAGTGATAGTTCTGGGGAACAACAGGGGCTATATTTATTACCAGGGTCAGCCCAAGCTTTGCCGCAAGTGTGGCGAGCATGGGCATCTTGCAGAAGCGTGTAAGCAGGTAGTATGTGGGAAATGCAGAGAAATTGGGCACACCTTTGAGGAGTGCACCAATGGCAGAAAGTGCAATCTTTGTGGGGAGACAAACCACCTCTTCAGAGATTGCCCAAAATCTTTTGCCAACAAACTGAAGGCTGCGAAGGGAAAGGACACAGAAAAGGACAAACAAAATGGACGAGAGGAACCGGTAATTGAGCTAATTGAAGAAGCTGGGCAGGAAAATTCAAATCTCCCGCCAAATCCTGTGATTGGAGGAGAGGGATCAGGTGAGGCGGGAGCAGGGGAGGGGCCTGCAACACTCACACCAATGGAGGGTTCCGAGGAAGATGAGGTGATGCAGGCAGAGGGCGGAGCTAGTTCAGAATGTGGACAAGTCCAACCACAGGATGATAGCGATGATGCCCCCCTCCCCGGGGCCCAGCAAACCAAGAGGCCTGCATCAGAATTGTCCTCTGATTCGCCAATTGTTTCAGAGAAGAGGGGAAAAGCTGGGATATCCTCAGACAATTCTTCTGTGGAGGAACACAGAGTTTTCCCCCCCAATTCCCCAAATGAGGTCTCTTTTTTAACATTAGCTCTGCAATCAACCCCTAGGGACACAAAGCTTAACTGTACCTTACAGCAGAGGCCAACGCCCAGAGTCCGAGCGGGGAATCGAGCTCGACCCCTTCACTTCTCACCCATAGAAGTGAAAGCGGAGCTCAATTCACATGAAATTGGATAACGATTCCTCATTTTATCTTATTTAATGTTTTAAATCACGCTTTTAGCCTTTTTAAACTTTCATACCTGATGTTTTTTCTCCTTTTAACCATACTCATGACACTCACCTTCTCAACTATTAATGTTAGAAGTGTGAAGTCGAGAGTTAGAGCCCAGAATGTCTTGTCCTTTCTTAATGCTTTTGAGTCCGATGTGTTTTTATTACAGGAATGTGGCCTACCGTTTTTAAAACAATACAAGCAGTGGGAGGAGATGTGGCCACGGGCATCAATATGGAGTGGATCCAATCAGAATAAGAATGATGGAGTGGCCATTTTAATCAAAAACCCTCATGTTCTGGTGAAGGGCAGCACTGTGGTGAGAGACGGTCGGGCAATTTTAGCACAACTGACTTTTATGGGACAAGATTTTAAACTCTTAAATATTTATGGTTTTAACGAAAGAAATGACCGGTATGATATTTTAGAGTACTTGCAGTCCCACATGTTGGGTAGAACACCTTTAGTGGTGGGAGGAGATTTCAATTGCATTTTAAATAGGAGAGACAGAAAAGGCGCAGGGGAAGATTTTAAAGTGGATAAAACATCGGTTTTATTACAGGGCATATGCAAGGATTTTAAACTTCAGGACTGTTTTAAAACCATGCATCCCAGAGAGGAGGGCTTCACCTGGTTCAGTGGTGATGGCACCAGAGCCTCTCGCATTGATTATATTTTTACACGGGATTGCCCACCGACCGATGCTAGATTGACCCCTGTTTTCTTTTCTGATCACTTGATGCTATCCTGCACCCTACCACTCTCCCCGGGTGTGACATCAGGAAGAGGTCTGTGGAAGCTCAACTGCTCCCTTTTTAGAACAAGAAGATTTGGTTAGTCAGTATAGGGAGCAGTACCGCGAGTGGCAGACCCTTCAAGACTTTTACGATACACGTGCACACTGGTGGGAAATGGTGAAGGGAAGGACCCAGACTTTTTTTAGACAGGCAGGAAAGAAAAAAAAGAACAAGGAAAATAGACGCATGATGGGACTGCAGAAACGATTACAGCGTTATTTTAAACTGAACCAACACGGCATAGTTTTTACTGAGGAGATTAAACAAATAAAAGCAGAGATGTCAGTTTTAGCAGAAATTAAAAGTAAGGGCATCATTTTAAGAAGTAAGGAACGGGAAATTGAGGAAGGGGAAAGGTGCACAAGGTACTTTTTTAGGAAAATTATAAATAAGGGGGGGACTATTTTAAAACTAAAAAAGGAAAATGGATGCACAAGTGGAAACACAGAAGAAATAAAAGAGGTTGTTGAAAACTTTTACACACACCTCTACCAAGAAAAAAATATCCACATAGACACCATGACGGAAGTTTTAAATTCCATTCAAAACAGGGTAAAGGAAAATGTGCTTTTAACTCAAGACTTTAGTGTCTCAGAGTTAAATAAATGTCTGGCAAGCTTTAAGAGAGGGAAGTCCCCAGGACAGGATGGACTTCCTCTTGAATTTTACTCGACTTTTTGGGACATTTTAGCACCTGATTTACTTGCTGTTTTTATGGAATTTGAGCAACTTGACCGACTCCCCGATAGTTTTAGAATAGGGATAGTGACTCTTCTTCACAAAAATAAGGACAAAACTGACTTGAAGAATTGGAGACCTATCACACTTTTAAATCTTGACTGTAAACTTTTTAGTAAACTTTTAGCCTCACGTCTGTCTTTGTTTTTAGAAGATGTGATTCACCCGGATCAAGCCTTTGCCATCCCGGGGAGGAAGATAACCGACAGCCTCGTACTGATCCGAGATACCATCTGTTACGCGAGAGACAGAAACATCAGGCTGGTAGTCTTAAATTTAGACTTTGAGAAAGCCTTTGATCGGGTCTCGCACCAGTACCTATTCCAGGTACTGCAAAAAATGGGGTTCCCAGACAGGTTTGTAGCTTGGGTGGGAATGCTGTACCGGGGTATTACCAGCAAATTTGTTGTTAACGGGCATCTGACAAAAGCAGTCAACATTAACTGCGGTGTCCGTCAGGGCTGTCCGTTATCTGCCCTCCTCTATGTTACCTGTATCGAACCACTGGCACAGATCTTGAGAAGGGACCAATGGATCAATGGACTGAGAATCCCGGGGAGTGGAGGTCTCATGACAAAATGTATTTTATACATGGACGACGTGAATATTTTATGTACTGACCTTTTATCTGTCAACAGGACGCTGGACTTGACTGACTGGTTTGGACGGGCATCTGGGTCAAAATTGAACCGACATAAGACCCAAACCCAGTTCTACGGACCATGGACAGCAACCGAGACAACTGGACTCCCCCTGACTATTACCCAGACTGACCAAAAAATACTGGGGATCAAATTTGATAGGGAAGGGGGGGGGGCATCCAATTGGCCGGACGTAGTAGGGAAAGTGAGACAGAGACTAGGATACTGGGGACTTAGAGGACTGACCATGGAAGGAAAGGTTTTAATCATCAAGGCAGTGATTATACCTTTGTTTTTACTTGTCAGCTCTGTTTTTATCCCACCCAGGAGGGTACTTTTAGATCTAGAACGAGCCATCTTTTATTTCCTGTGGGGCTCCAAGTGGGAGAGACTGAGGAGAGCTATAATGGTGAAACCCAAAGACAAAGGAGGAAAAGGAGTGCCTGACCTCTACCTGTTTTTGGGAAGCAGATATGAAACAATGCATGTCGCGTCTGCTGTTGGCCCATCCGGAAATCCCAAGACGACAGCAATGATACGTTTCTGGATGGGCTCTTATCTTAGAAGACTGAAAATCTTACCCACGGATCTGAAAGTACCTGTGTCTTTTAACCTACCACCAGCCTATTCTTTTATACAGACCTTTTTAAAGCATTTTGATTTGGAGACACAGGAGTTGCGTATTTTAACCAATCACCGTTGTCTGATCTCGATTGTGCAGGAGCGGGAGCCAGTGTGTCCAGTGCGGCGGCTGGCATTCGGCGAGCCCTCCACAGTTTGGCGCAATGTGAACCATTCCGCCCTCCCAAACAGACTCCGGGACCTGTCATGGATGGTGGCTCATGAGATCCTCCCGGTCAGGTCCGTCATGCATTCCCGAGGAATGTCGGCGATCTCTACCTGCCCCCGACAAGGTTGCGGTGCACCTGAGTCGGTGAGGCATCTCTTCTGGGAGTGCAGCGCTGCCGTAGACCAGTGGGCAATGGCCGGCTCCTTGCAATTCCCGTACTTACCAGCAAGGGAGGTCCTAACAGTACAGCTAGTGCTGTATGGGGTGAGCCAGAGGGCGAGCCTGAAAGGAAGGGATTTTGCCAAGCAGTGGCTCGCCCTGACCGCCATCAAAGACGCTATGTGGACCTCCAGGAACTTGCTGGTAAGAAAGCACAAGCAGATTCCCCCCGCGGCTGTACTCCGGATGGCTGCAGCAACGGTCCAACTGGCCGGGGCTGCAGGCGGCAGGCCTGGGATACAGCCGCGGGGAAGTATCACCTCTGTGCCCTTTCGGACGAAGGAGCCTGAGCCACACACAGAAAGGTCAAAGCAGCAACGGCCTGGCTCTCCGGGCGAGGCTGGTGGGAAGGAGCAGCAGGGGGGGATCCCCTCTGAGCACTGTGACAGGAACCCGAGAGACCTACTGTTTGGGGCGGTGGAATGAGTCATCCTTGGTAGGGACTCACCCCGCTTCTGTACAGTGAAGGAATTGGACAAGTTTTTTACCTAACGCACTCCTTGAAAGACTAAACATGGACATTGAACGGAGTCACTCACACTGGACCATAAGCCTTTTACCTAAGGAAATGTGGATTTTATCGTTTTTACCTTTTACAATTGTTTAGAAAACAGGTTTTAAGGTTGCTTATTTATTTCATTGTTGCATGTAATGGTGATATGTATGTTGTAAAAGTGTAATGTGAATATTGGAAGCTTATGTTGAGATGATCCAATGATCCAGTGTCAATAAATCTTTTCGAAAGAAAAAAAATCTGTTCTTATCAGCAGATGCTACGTACTTACTGTTGTCGTGCGTTGTATGGGACGCAATAAGTACCTGCCTCTTATGCCAGGTGGCTAAGAGCTAAGAGCATACAACCGCAACGTCCTGATCCCAAGGTGGCGGTGGCGATGGCGGCGTCGGCCACTTTCCAATCAGCTGAGAGCACGTTTGGGCTAAACGTCAAGAATGCTCTGCGTTTCCAAGTAAAGGACAAAGACATCATGCTGAGCAGAGTTACCTTTAGAAGAAATGTCCTGTTCGACGCATTGAAGCTAAAACCAGAAGACATCTTCTGTCTGCAGCAAAACTCCAGAGACGGATACTATGACGTGACTTTTAACACAAGTACACGAATGGAGGAAGCACGTGAGGTGGCTGCACAACAAGGTAGCCCAGCGTTGATGGCGTTCCATGTTTCATCATTGTCTAGAAACAACTTTCGGATTGTGACAGTCCATATGTTCAACCCTTGGGTGAGCGAAGAGACAATACGCTATTTCCTTGGTAGGCATGTTACAGTCCTACCTGGCGTAAGAGAGATCAAAGAATTTGGACTGGAAAGAGACAGTTCCGGGTCCAGTTAAAAGAAGACATTAACGGATACGATGGCTTTGCCCACCCCCCATCTGCCTTCACCATCGGCGGAAACCGGGGTTTCCTTATGTATGCAGGACAGCCGAAATTCTGTCGGAGATGCAATACCGAAGGACATGCTGCAGAGACCTGTACAAACTCCAGATGTCGGAACTGTGGAGAGTTGGGTCACTACACAAAAGACTGCCAGAAAGAAAAGTGCTGTCATTTGTGTGACTCACCTGGACACCTAGCTAAAGACTGCCCTAAACCTTCATACGCTGGGGCCACAAAAGGCAACATGGAGGCAGATCCCAAGCTGAGAAACATCGAGCTGGATACAGGAGATTTACAAAGAGCGGGCGGAAAAAGAGGAACTACAAGCATTGGTGGGACGTGAGGACCAGATCAACATGGAGGGAACTGCGGCAGCTGAGGAAGATGAAAGAGGTAAAGGTGAGCAGCAACCGGACAAGTGGAAAATCGTGGAAAAAAAGAAAAAGTCCAAGAAGAGGAAAGTCACCACCAGTCCTGAAACTGTGTCTCCAGGCCCAACATCGGTACCGCTGCCACCTGACTCCAGCCCCAGCTTCCAGCAACAAGAGAGCGATTTTGCTGACGAGGAGTCAGCTGAAAACGATTCCCAACCTTCCAGTGCCAGCACGGTCTTTCCCTCCGGTGGTGTCCTGGCTGTTTCCTTCAGCCAGGACGTCCCAGATGGCAACAGCAAGGACGGACCCTCCCCTGCCCCTCTTGCCCAACTTTTTTCCCCTCTCTCCCCCTTTCCCCCCAATACCATCTCAGAGACTGACATCAGCCGCCGGGCCTTGGTGGTATGCGGACACCCAAGGAGGGGTTTTGGCAGATTCCAGAGAACGGGAACGTGGGCCGACGGAGGTCGTTTTCGAATTCAGACACTACCGCACTATATGCTACATACTGCAAAGTATGCACTGAATACTGCCTACTGAATGAAGGATTCAGTACGCTGCTCCAGCAGACCGTTCACACAGCAGTGTGCTACAGTGTATCCCAGAATGCATCTCGCACCAAAACGTCAGCGAAAAATGAGATTTAAAAGCAGACTAGAGTGTTTCTCAATCCTGGTCCTCGTGGACCCCTGTCCTGCATGTTTTAGATGTTTCCCTGCACCAACACACCTGATTCTAATTAAAGGTCCTAATTACCTGTCATCAAGGTCTGCACAACTCTGTTGATGACACACGTACTTTTATCACGGTGCGCTGAAGCAGGGAAACATCTAAAACATGCAGGAGGACCAGGATTGAGAAACACTGGACTAGAAGCTGTTGTAATTCCAGCTGTAGCGCTGTTAATATGCCACTTTATTACGTTTTAACATCTTTTAACATTCAGGCGTAAAAGTAAGGCGTAGAAATTTGATCCGATGTTTCGGGGATCAAAAGAGCCGCCGGTCCGGCCGCATCAGCAGCTCACGGCCGGAGAACTGA
This sequence comes from Cololabis saira, assembly GCF_033807715.1. NCBI lineage: Eukaryota > Metazoa > Chordata > Actinopteri > Beloniformes > Belonidae > Cololabis > Cololabis saira. The sequence continues at coordinate 42,729,146 of NC_084590.1, forward strand.
CGCGATCGCCGGGTCAACCCACGGCCTCGTCCCGGGGAGAAACCTGCAGCCCTGTGGAGAATTGTCACCGGCTGAAATAAATCATTTAGGAAATAAATGTTGGTTTAATAGATTAAATCTCACAGTTGTAGCTGTCACGTTAGTTTGTCTGAATATAAAGTGAAGCTTCGTGTTGTTACTAGACGGATATATATATACCACAGACAGATCAGAGGTGTATATCTTATAGCTCAATGGGTTGATTAGCGACTTTCGTACAGCGAACGGGGGTTTGATTCCAGTCGGGTTATATTTTGCAAATTTCCCCGATGCGGGACTAATAAAGGATTATCTTATCTTAAATGTTGAAATAGCAGTAAAACCACATTCATTGATGAAATGACATAAGGGATGGAAATGGATTTTAATAAATGTATTGAAATGAACATATCAGTCTATTGAAGTTAATTTTATTTTATTATTAACAAGTTCTCCTCTCTGTCGAGTCGCTCTCTCTGCATCTATTTATTTCAGCTCCCGGACAAATTCTCTGTCAAAACACAGCAATGAAAAGTAGTTATTTCATGAAAAGACAACGAACTACCGATATATAACGTTGTCATAACACTTAGTTCACTTTTATTTACGGATAACTTAGCTAAGATAACTAACAAAAACCTAACATACTATTAAAAAAACACAATTTTTAATCGTTGTCCTTACACTAAATTGAATTAAAAAGGTTATATATTAAAGTTACTTACATTTATATTCCTCCTTCTCCCTCTCCACGGTGTAACTAGTCCTTTTTGCCTTCACATCACATCACTGTCCGATTGCAGCTGTTTTCTCAATAAAGCTTTGAGAAAAAAAAGAAAAAATCGCTGCCCGGCCGAGGCCGCATTGCATTCTGGGATATTGTAAGCGAGGTAGGCTGTTTGAAGCATGCTGCGGATTTTGTTCCAGATCAGTACAACATCCGGGTATTTTTCGCACACTGCAGATTTCCTTCTGTTCACATACAGCATACTACTTACTACACTTTGGCCAAATCAGTGTATACTTGTAGTACAGTATGCGAATTCGAAAACGGCCAGAGTCTCAGGTGACCACAGCCAATGATAGATGATGATGATGATGGATGAGCAATATAAGCGTTTTGATCACGCTAGTTTTATTATCCCAATCCTTTTCCTTCCATAAAGCCCTATATAAAACAGATACATAATGGACATCATTACTACAAATGCCAGGGGGCTTCAGAATAAGAACAAAAGAGCAGCAGTTTTTGCTTACTTAGCTTCTGTGCGCTTCACTGTCTGCTTTTTGCAAGAAGTTCATCTAAAAGATACAAATGATATCTCAAAATTTTCAAAAGAGTGGCTGAAAGGAGATTCAAGATGGAGTGTCGGGGGCCTCTACACCTCTGGGGTGGGTATCTTATGCGGGAATAGAGACCTCACAATTATAAGCAGTTTTTCTCTTTTGCATGGCAGGGTTTTTGTGGTGGACATAGACTGGAATGAGATAAAATATAGACTCATTAACACATATGCCAATACAGAACCAAAAGCTAGAAAAAACTTGTACAAAGAAATGGACCTAATATTCATGACAAACAGAGTGATAATTTGGGCTGGTGATATGAATGTTGATCTTGACAAAGGAATAGATGTTTCAGAAGTCAAAAACTTACTGAAAGATTATAATCTAAATGATGCCTACAGAAAGGTGAACAACAGCGACCCGGGACACACGTGGGAAAATAGCAGAGGGGCTAAAAGCCGTCTAGACTACGGCCGTTTTCGAATTCGCATACTGTACTACAAGTATACACTGATTTGGCCAAAGTGTAGTAAGTAGTATGCTGTATGTGAACAGAAGGAAATCTGCAGTGTGCGAAAAATACCCGGATGTTGTACTGATCTGGAAAAAAATCCGCAGCATGCTTCAAACAGCCTACCTCGCTTACAATATCCCAGAATGCAATGCGGCCTAGGCCGGGCAGCGATTTTTTCTTTTTTTTCTCAAAGCTTTATTGAGAAAACAGCTGCAACCGGACAGTGATGTGATGTGAAGGCAGAAAGGACTAGTTACACCGTGGAGAGGGAGAAGGAGGAATATAAATGTAAGTAACTTTAATATATAACCTTTTTAATTCAATTTAGTGTAAGGACAACGATTAAAAATTGTGGCTTTTTAATAGTATGTTAGGTTTTTGTTAGTTATCTTAGCTAAGTTATCCGTAAATAAAAGTGAACTAAGTGTTATGACAACGTTATATATCGGTAGTTCGTTGTCTTTTCATGAAATAACTACTTTTCATTGCTGTGTTTTGACAGAGAATTTGTCCGGGAGCTGAAATAAATAGATGCAGAGAGAGCGACTCGACAGAGAGGAGAACTTGTTAATAATACAATAAAATTAACTTCAATAGATGATATGTTCATTTCAATACATTTATTAAAATCCATTTCCATCCCTTATGTCATTTCATCAATGAATGTGGTTTTACTGCTATTTCAACATTTAAGATAAGATAATCCTTTATTAGTCCCACATCGGGGAAATTTGCAAAATATAGCCCAACTGGAATCGAACCCCGGTTCACTGTATGAAAGTCGCTAATCAACCCATTGAGCTATAAGTCATACACCTCTGATTTGTCTGTGGTATATATATATCCATCTAGTAACAACACGAAGCTTCACTTTATATTCAGACAAACTAACGTGACAGCTACAACTGTTAGATTTCATCTATTAAACCAACATTTATTTCCTAAATGATTTATTTCAGCCGGCGACAATTCTCCACAGGGCTGCAGGTTTCTCCCCGGGACGAGGCCGTGGGTTGACCCGGCGATCGCGTCTGTTCTCCGGCCGTGAGCTGCTGATGCGGCCGGACCGGCGGCTCTTTTGATCCCCGAAACATCGGATCAAATTTCTACGCCTTACTTTTACGCCTGAATGTTAAAAGATGTTAAAACGTAATAAAGTGGCATATTAACAGCGCTACAGCTGGAATTACAACAGCTTCTAGTCCAGTGTTTCTCAATCCTGGTCCTCCTGCATGTTTTAGATGTTTCCCTGCTTCAGCGCACCGTGATAAAAGTACCTGTGTCATCAACAGAGTTGTGCAGACCTTGGTGACAGCTAATTAGGACCTTTAATTAGAATCAGGTGTGTTGGTGCAGGGAAACATCTAAAACATGCAGGACAGGGAACACGAGGACCAGGATTGAGAAACACTCTAGTCTGCTTTTAAATCTCATCTTTCGCTGACGTTTTGGTGCGAGATGCATTCTGGGATACACTGTAGCACACTGCTGTGTGAACGGTCTGCTGGAGCAGCGTACTGAATCCTTCATTCAGTAGGCAGTATTCAGTGCATACTTTGCAGTATGTAGCATATAGTGCGGTAGTGTCTGAATTCGAAAACGGCCTACATCTTCCTTCCAGACTCCCTCAAAGTACAATCTACATGTGTCAGACCTGTGTTTTATTCTGATCATAAGATGCTACTCATTTCCTGTCATATACATTCCCAGAAATACGGCAAATCCTATTGGAAATTCAACAACAGTCTGTTACGGGACAGTCTTTTCAACAAAGACTTCAAAGATTATTTCAAAAATTGCACAGAACTCAAATGTCTTTACCCAAACAAAACAGAATGGTGGAACAACACAAAATGTAAAATCAAAATGTTTACACAAGACTTTTGTAAAAAGAGAAACAAAGAAAAACAAAAGAATCTTTACTCCTTACAAAGAGAAATAGAACAGCTTCATAGTAGTGCAAATACAAATAAAAGCGAGACAGACAAACAAGCTTTAAAATTATTGTTAATAAAACGTCATTTTTTTGAAGAAAAAGCCAGAACTTTTGCTTTTAGAAGCCAGCAGATGGTGTGGGAGGAAAATGAAAAATGCTCATCATATTTCTTTAAAAAAATAAAGGAGCAAGGGAAAAGGAGAACAATTTCAGAACTAACAGACAAACAAGGTCAAACCGTAAACGGTAACAAAGACATGATTGAAACAGCAGTATACCACTTCACAAATCAATTTAAAAAAGATAAATGATGGAAAATTAAAGAACTTCCTGTTTCAACATGTAAGCAAAAAGGTCCCTATGGAAATGGTTGAAGATCTTGGAAAAGAAGTAGAAATTTCAGAATTATACAGAGCGGTGAAAGAAATGAAAGACAATAAAACACCAGGAATAGATGGTCTGTCAAAGGAATTTTATTTACATTTTTGGGAGATAATAGGAGGTCAATTTATTGAAGTGGTAAAAGAAATAATTACAGAGGGAAAAATGTGTCAAACAATGAGGGAGGGAGTTATATCTCTTTTGTTCAAAAAAGGGGACCCAAAAGACTTGTCAAATTATAGACCGATAGCAATGCTTTGTACAGATTACAAAATAATAAGTAAGTTTGTAACAAACAGGCTGGTAAATGTGATGCCTCATATAGTCTGAAATGATCAGACATGTGGAGTAAAGGGCAGAAGAATTTCTTGGAACATTAGCCTGTATAGAGACATAATGGCATATTTGCAGGATAGAAACCAGTCGGCCATTTCAGTGACTATTGATCAGCAAAAGGCTTTCGATAGGGTGAACCATCATTGTTTGTACAGCATTCTTGACATTTTTGGATTCAGTGAGAACTTCATCAACATAATCAAAACCTTATATAATGATGTTGGAAGTAGGATAAACATGAATGGAAATCTAAGTCCATGGGTCAAACAATATAGAGGGGTTAGACAAGGATGTGCATTATCAGTCCAATTGTATATTTTATATGCGGAGCCTTTAGCGTGCGCAATCAGAAATAATACAAGAATCAGGGGTATTCAATTACCTGGGGGTGAGACTGTCAAATTATCTCAATATTGTGATGATTTGGTACTATTTTGTAATGATGAAAGAAGTCTGGCTGAAGTCATGAGTGTCATGGATGAGTATTCAGAGGTCTCAGGTTCAAAAATAAATAAAACAAAATCACAGATCAAATATTTAGGGAAATGGGAAAATAGGACTGAAAATCTACATGGGATGTCAGTATGTACGGGTCCAGTTAATATACTGGGAGTTAAGTTCCATAAAACTGAAGATGATGCACAGTTAAATTGGGACTCAAAAATTAACAAAGTAAATAAAAAATTAGCTTTATGGAAAAAAAGGCATCTGACATTTACCGGAAAAGTGCTAGTGGTGAAGGCAGATATATTGCCTAGTTTACTGCACCTGGCCTACGTTTTCAGCTTACCAACAGGCTTGGGAAAAAAAATAATCTCAATGATCTTTAATTTTTTTTGGAATGGGTATGAATATATAAAGAGAGGGAGAATTTACCAGCCAATAGAGGAAGGAGGGAAAGGTTTACCATGTATCCCTTTGAAATTGGATGTTTTGTTTTTTTCTTCTTTGGTTAATTTGCTGTCAAAGGAGTGTTCACATAAGTGTCAATGTTTGTTAAAATTTTGGTTGAGTTTTCCTTTACGTGCTTTGGTTAAATGGGATAACAGATTGCCAAAAGCAGAGACCTTTCCACAACATTTTGGAAAGATGGTTAAGTGGACCAAAAAGAATCCTGAATGTTTTGATGAAAAGTTAAGAGAAAATCATAAACTGCTATATCATGAATTAGTCATCAAGCAAGCACCATCTGAGATAATGAGTATCCCTGCAATAACTTGGACCAGATCACAACCAAAAGAGCTGAATAACAGATTAAAAGATTTCAACTGGTTAATTTTACACAGAAGGTTACCAGTCCGTGAGACTTTGTATAATCATAGGTTAACAAAAAGCAAAATATGTCCCAGAGAAAAATGTAACATGGTAGAAACAATTGCACACGTTTTATGGGAATGCTCCTTTGCACAGTCCACATGGCAAAAACTAAAAACTGGTTTCCCCTGTTTGAAAAATGTTGATTTTTGTGAGATGGTTTATTTGGAACTGAAAAAAGTTGAAAAGAACAATCGTGTTCCAATTGTGTCGTTAATCTCTTTGTCAAAACTTAAGTTGTGGGAGGCTAGATGTAAGCTAATCAAAGAAACTTTTATATGGACAGAATTTAGTTTGGTGCAAGTAATTAAACAAGAAATGGAAAAAAGATATCGTTTTGAGGTCCTGAAATGGGGTGCATCCGCCATCAAAACAAGATGGAAAATTATTTTCACTGATTTATGAAACTGGGTAGCTGTTGTGATGCTTGCTAATCTTACTGGAATAGCCCTATTGTTTTGCTTTTTTGGTTTTATTTTTTTTGTTTGTTTTGTGTTCCTTTTGTGTCCTGTTTTCTGTGACCTTGTGTGTGTATTTTACCGTTTATTGGCTTGTGCCCAATCCCACAAGAGGGGTTTATCTTGTTTTCCATTCTGTCTAGATTTTATTTTGTGTACATTGTTTTCTTGACAGAATAAAAAAAAAAAAAAAAATCTGTTCTTATCAGTTTAATATCTGATATGTCCTCTATATGAGGACAACATATTAAGCCGATTTTTGGCAGCGGGAGTTGAAAAAGGAGCTAGCTCCGTTCACTCCAAGCATCGCCCCGGTACTGCAGTGCCGCCGGGAATGGTGCACGCTTCGCTTTCTTTCTCTTGTAAAAAAATAATAAAATAACGCAGTGGCTCAGCAGCTGAGGAGCACCGAGCCTTGCCTCAGGCGGTGTTGTTCCTTGCAGCTTCAGCTTGAAGAAAAAGAAGAGGCGACGTCACAAACGTGTAATACGGCCCTGGTGGTGCCACCGAAGGGGGAGGAGCAAATCTCTGTCCTGCGCCTGAGGCCGGCCAGGCCTTCGATAATAGGACGATGTCAGGCCGAAGAGGCGTGGCCCCGGGGATCCGTAGAGCTCACCAGGAGTACAGTGACGCGGCTCACGTGCCTAGGCTGCCGCTCCCGTGCACTTTTCCGTACTTGCTCGTGTTTCTCTTCATAACGCACAAGTCTTTCGCCTTTTACTAAAGACTTCCGTGGAGAGTAACGTCAATGAGTTGACCATATTTTTGGGGGCTCGGTCTAACGGCCGAGCTTTTTTGAGACTGTGCAAAAGAAAAAGCTGTGACCAAGAGGTCAGTCTGAGTTTGCCCACTGAAATCTCAGGGCAAGCTGATGTTGCTGTCTGTGTCTTGTTCTTCAGTTCTTTCCTTTCCTTTTTGTTATTTCATTTCCACTTCAACCATTTCCTCAGGTGAGCCTGCTACAGGTGCGTGTCAGAGGGCGGAGCTGCAAAGGGAGCCGGCCATCTAGGCGTTTGGGACAAAGGCAACCGACACAAGTGCACGCCGTGCCAGGAAGGTGCTGCGGTCAAGCAACACTTTGGAGTTATCGCTTCTCGGCCTTTTGGCTAAGACTGCGATCGCCTCCTGTCGTTAGTGGGAATCCTTGCCTGTTGTGGCATTGGTTTCTACTATCATTGGGGAGACTATTTCTTTGTTCCTTATGTGAAGTGCTTCAACTGATTATAGTTGCTAGATCTTCACAGCCAGGAAATCACTGTCGTGGTGAAAGGTAAGTGTTTGTTCCATTCACTTATTGTATATTTTATTGTCTATTGTTTTAGGGCTTTTATTCTTTTTAAAGGTTTTAGTTCGTTTGAGCCTTTTCACAGGTGGTGCCTCCACCATGTCGGCTAGCCATGCCGGCATGCGGAGGCACCACAGTGTCCGATTCAACCTTAAGGTTGTGGATGGAAAGCTCCTGGAGATGTCGAGGTTAGACTTCTCCAGGAGACTTGTCCAGAAAGCCTTGGGTTTTACCCCGGAGCAGTTAAATTGCATTTTGACCCTACCCTTTAACAAAGGCTTTGACCTTAGTTTCCGTACTGCCATGCTACTAAAAGAGTTTTGGACACGCTTTGAAAATGTGAAACCCCAGTTTGATGCATTTGAAGTTGAGAAACTGACTGACAATACCTTGAAAACGGTTATTGTCAGAATGTTCAATGAAACTGTCAATGCAGATGACATTTGTTTATGGCTGGGGAGATATTGCACTGTTAAAAGCCAGGCTATCAAAGTGAGAGATGAGGATGGCATTTGGAACTGTGCCTGGAGGGTCCCCATCCAACAATGGCAAGACCCCCAGGGCTTTCAAGGCCTGAAACATCTGCCATCAGTGATAGTTCTGGGGAACAACAGGGGCTATATTTATTACCAGGGTCAGCCCAAGCTTTGCCGCAAGTGTGGCGAGCATGGGCATCTTGCAGAAGCGTGTAAGCAGGTAGTATGTGGGAAATGCAGAGAAATTGGGCACACCTTCGAGGAGTGCACCAATGGCAGAAAGTGCAATCTTTGTGGGGAGACAAACCACCTCTTCAGAGATTGCCCAAAATCTTTTGCCAACAAACTGAAGGCTGCGAAGGGAAAGGACACAGAAAAGGACAAACAAAATGGACGAGAGGAACCGGTAATTGAGCTAATTGAAGAAGCTGGGCAGGAAAATTCAAATCTCCCGCCAAATCCTGTGATTGGAGGAGAGGGATCAGGTGAGGCGGGAGCAGGGGAGGGGCCTGCAACACTCACACCAATGGAGAGTTCCGAGGAAGATGAGGTGATGCAGGCAGAGGGCGGAGCTAGTTCAGAATGTGGAGAAGTCCAACCACAGGATGATAGCGATGATGCCCCCCTCCCCGGGGCCCAGCAAACCAAGAGGCCTGCATCAGAATTGTCCTCTGATTCGCCAATTGTTTCAGAGAAGAGGGGAAAAGCTGGGATATCCTCAGACAATTCTTCTGTGGAGGAACCCAGAGTTTTCCCCCCCAATTCCCCAAATGAGGTCTCTTTTTTAACATTAGCTCTGCAATCAACCCCTAGGGACACAAAGCTTAACTGTACCTTACAGCAGAGGCCAACGCCCAGAGTCCGAGCGGGGAATCGAGCTCGACCCCTTCACTTCTCACCCATAGAAGTGAAAGCGGAGCTCAATTCACATGAAATTGGATAACGATTCCTCATTTTATCTTATTTAATGTTTTAAATCACGCTTTTAGCCTTTTTAAACTTTCATACCTGATGTTTTTTCTCCTTTTAACCATACTCATGACACTCACCTTCTCAACTATTAATGTTAGAAGTGTGAAGTCGAGAGTTAGAGCCCAGAATGTCTTGTCCTTTCTTAATGCTTTTGAGTCGGATGTGTTTTTATTACAGGAATGTGGCCTACCGTTTTTAAAACAATACAAGCAGTGGGAGGAGATGTGGCCTCGGGCATCAATATGGAGTGGATCCAATCAGAATAAGAATGATGGAGTGGCCATTTTAATCAAAAACCCTCATGTTCTGGTGAAGGGCAGCACTGTGGTGAGAGACGGTCGGGCAATTTTAGCACAACTGACTTTTCTGGGACAAGATTTTAAACTCTTAAATATTTATGGTTTTAACGAAAGAAATGACCGGTATGATATTTTAGAGGACTTGCAGTCCCACATGTTGGGTAGAACACCTTTAGTGGTGGGAGGAGATTTCAATTGCATTTTAAATAGGAGAGACAGAAAAGGCGCAGGGGAAGATTTTAAAGTGGATAAAACATCGGTTTTATTACAGGGCATATGCAAGGATTTTAAACTTCAGGACTGTTTTAAAACCATGCATCCCAGAGAGGAGGGCTTCACCTGGTTCAGTGGTGATGGCACCAGAGCCTCTCGCATTGATTATATTTTTACACGGGATTGCCCACCGACCGATGCTAGATTGACCCCTGTTTTCTTTTCTGATCACTTGATGCTATCCTGCACCCTACCACTCTCCCCGGGTGTGACATCAGGAAGAGGTCTGTGGAAGCTCAACTGCTCCCTTTTAGAACAAGAAGATTTGGTTAGTCAGTATAGGGAGCAGTACCGCGAGTGGCAGACCCTTCAAGACTTTTACGATACACGTGCACACTGGTGGGAAATGGTGAAGGGAAGGACCCAGACTTTTTTTAGACAGGCAGGAAAGAAAAAAAAGAACAAGGAAAATAGACGCATGATGGGACTGCAGAAACGATTACAGCGTTATTTTAAACTGAACCAACACGGCATAGTTTTTACTGAGGAGATTAAAAAAATAAAAGCAGAGATGTCAGTTTTAGCAGAAATTAAAAGTAAAGGCATCATTTTAAGAAGTAAGGAACGGGAAATTGAGGAAGGGGAAAGGTGCACAAGGTACTTTTTTAGGAAAATTATAAATAAGGGGGGGACTATTTTAAAACTAAAAAAGGAAAATGGATGCACAAGTGGAAACACAGAAGAAATAAAAGAGGTTGTTGAAAACTTTTACACACACCTCTACCAAGAAAAAAATATCCACATAGACACCATGACGGAAGTTTTAAATTCCATTCAAAACAGGGTAAAGGAAAATGTGCTTTTAACTCAAGACTTTAGTGTCTCAGAGTTAAATAAATGTCTGGCAAGCTTTAAGAGAGGGAAGTCCCCAGGACAGGATGGACTTCCTCTTGAATTTTACTCGACTTTTTGGGACATTTTAGCACCTGATTTACTTGCTGTTTTTATGGAATTTGAGCAACTTGACCGACTCCCCGACAGTTTTAGAATAGGGATAGTGACTCTTCTTCACAAAAATAAGGACAAAACTGACTTGAAGAATTGGAGACCTATCACACTTTTAAATCTTGACTGTAAACTTTTTAGTAAACTTTTAGCCTCACGTCTGTCTTTGTTTTTAGAAGATGTGATTCACCCGGATCAAGCCTGTGCCATCCCGGGGAGGAAGATAACCGACAGCCTCGTACTGATCCGAGATACCATCTGTTACGCGAGAGACAGAAACATCAGGCTGGTAGTCTTAAATTTAGACTTTGAGAAAGCCTTTGATCGGGTCTCGCACCAGTACCTATTCCAGGTACTGCAAAAAATGGGGTTCCCAGAAAGGTTTGTAGCTTGGGTGGGAATGCTGTACCGGGGTATTACCAGCAAATTTGTTGTTAACGGGCATCTGACAAAAGCAGTCAACATTAACTGCGGTGTCCGTCAGGGCTGTCCGTTATCTGCCCTCCTCTATGTTACCTGTATCGAACCACTGGCACAGATCTTGAGAAGGGACCAATGGATCAATGGACTGAGAATCCCGGGGAGTGGAGGTCTCATGACAAAATGTATTTTATACATGGACGACGTGAATATTTTATGTACTGACCTTTTATTTGTCAACAGGACGCTGGACTTGACTGACTGGTTTGGACGGGCATCTGGGTCAAAATTGAACCGACATAAGACCCAAACCCAGTTCTACGGACCATGGACAGCAACCGAGACAACTGGACTCCCCCTGACTATTACCCAGACTGACCAAAAAATACTGGGGATCAAATTTGATAGGGAAGGGGGGGGGGCATCCAATTGGCCGGACGTAGTAGGGAAAGTGAGACAGAGACTAGGATACTGGGGACTTAGAGGACTGACCATGGAAGGAAAGGTTTTAATCATCAAGGCAGTGATTATACCTTTGTTTTTACTTGTCAGCTCTGTTTTTATCCCACCCAGGAGGGTACTTTTAGATCTAGAACGAGCCATCTTTTATTTCCTGTGGGGCTCCAAGTGGGACAGACTGAGGAGAGCTATAATGGTGAAACCCAAAGACAAAGGAGGAAAAGGAGTGCCTGACCTCTACCTGTTTTTGGGAAGCAGATATGCAACAATGCATGTCGCGTCTGCTGCTGGCCCATCCGGAAATCCCAAGACAACAGCAATGATACGTTTCTGGATGGGCTCTTATCTTAGAAGACTGAAAATCTTACCCACGGATCTGAAAGTACCTGTGTCTTTTAACCTACCACCAGCCTATTGTTTTATACAGACCTTTTTAAAGCATTTTGATTTGGAGACACAGGAGTTGCGTATTTTAACCAATCACCGTTGTCTGATCTCGATTGTGCAGGAGCGGGAGCCAGTGTGTCCAGTGCGGCGGCTCGCATTCGGCGAGCCCTCAACAGTTTGGCGCAATGTGAACCATTCCGCCCTCCCAAACAGACTCCGGGACCTGTCATGGATGGTGGCTCATGAGATCCTCCCGGTCAGGTCCGTCATGCACTCCCGAGGAATGTCGGCGATCTCTACCTGCCCCCGACAAGGTTGCGGTGCACCTGAGTCAGTGAGGCATCTCTTCTGGGAGTGCAGCGCCGCCGTAGACCAGTGGGCAATGGCCGGCTCCTTGCAATTCCCGTACTTACCAGCAAGGGAGGTCCTAACAGCACAGCTAGTGCTGTATGGGGTGAGCCAGAGGGCGAGCCTGAAAGGAAGGGATTTTGCCAAGCAGTGGCTCGCCCTGACCGCCATCAAAGACGCTATGTGGACCTCCAGGAACTTGCTGGTAAGAAAGCACAAGCAGATTCCCCCCGCGGCTGTACTCCGGATGGCTGCAGCAACGGTCCAACTGGCCGGGGCTGCAGGCGGCGGGCCTGGGATACAGCCGTGGGGAAGTATCGCCTCTGTGCCCTTTCGGACGAAGGAGCCGGGGCCACACACAGAAAGGTCAAAGCAGCAACGGCCTGGCTCTCCGGGCGAGGCTGGTGGGAAGGAGCAGCAGGGGGGGATCCCCTCTGAGCACTGACAGGAACCCGAGAGATCTACTGTTTGGGTCGGCGAAATGAGTCATCATTGGTAGGGACTCACCCCGCTTCTGTACAATGAAGGGAAGTTTTTATTTAACGCACTCCTCCTTGAAAGACTAAACATGGACATTGAACGCAGTCACTCACACTGGACCATAAGCCTTTTACCTAAGGAAATGTGGATTTTACCGTTTTTACCTTTTACAATTGTTTAGAAAACAGGTTTTAAGGTTGCTTATTTATTTCATTGTTGTATGTAATGATGATCTGTATGTTGTAAAAGTGTAATGTAAATATTGGAAGCTTATGTTGAGATGATCCAATGATCCAGTGTCAATAAATCTTTTCGAAAGAAAAAAATCTGTTCTTATCAGTTTAATATCTGATATGTCCTCTATATGAGGACAACATATTAAGCCGATTTTTGGCAGCGGGAGTTGAAAAAGGAGCTTGCTCCGTTCACTCCAAGCATCGCCCCGGTACTGCAGTGCCGCCGGGAATGGTGCACGCTTCGCTTTCTTTCTCTTGTAAAAAAATAATAAAGTAACGCAGTGGCTCAGCAGCTGAGGAGCACCGAGCCTTGCCTCAGGCGGTGTTGTTCCTTGCAGCTTCAGCTTGAAGAAAAAGAAGAGGCGACGTCACAAACGTGTAATACGGCCCTGGTGGTGCCACCGAAGGGGGAGGAGCAAATCTCTGTCCTGCGCCTGAGGCCGGCCAGGCCTTCGATAATAGGACGATGTCAGGCCGAAGAGGCGTGGCCCCGGGGATCCGTAGAGCTCACCAGGAGTACAGTGACGCGGCTCACGTGCCTAGGCTGCCGCTCCCGTGCTCTTTTCCGTACTTGCTCGTGTTTCTCTTCATAACGCACAAGTCTTTCGCCTTTTACTAAAGACTTCCGTGGAGAGTAACGTCAATGAGTTGACCATATTTTTGGGGGCTCGGTCTAACGGCCGAGCTTTTTTGAGACTGTGCAAAAGAAAAAGCTGTGACCAAGAGGTCAGTCTGAGTTTGCCCACTGAAATCTCAGGGCAAGCTGATGTTGCTGTCTGTGTCTTGTTCTTCAGTTCTTTCCTTTCCTTTTTGTTATTTCATTTCCACTTCAACCATTTCCTCAGGTGAGCCTGCTACAGGTGCGTGTCAGAGGGCGGAGCTGCAAAGGGAGCCGGCCATCTAGGCGTTTGGGACAAAGGCAACCGACACAAGTGTACGCCGTGCCAGGAAGGTGCTGCGGTCAAGCAACACTTTGGAGTTATCGCTTCTCGGCCTTTTGGCTAAGACTGCGATCGCCTCCTGCTGTTAGTGGGAATCCTTGCCTGTTGTGGCATTGGTTTCTTCTTCTTTCATTTTCGGAGACTATTCTCTTTTTTTTTACTTATGTGAAGTGCTTCAACTGAGTATAGTTGCTAGATCTTCACAGCCAGGAAATCATTGTCGTGATGTAAGGTGAGTGTTGTTCCTTCACTTATTGTATATTTTATTGTCAATTGTTTTAGTATTACGGTTTTTATTCCTTTTTTTTAAAGATTTTTTTGTGCTCTAGTGGCCCTTTATTAAGGTGCGCGGGCGAACCCGCGACCGCTGCAGGAGGAGGACTGTAGCCTCAGTATATGAGCCACCGCTTAACCCACTGCGCCACCAAGCGGCCCTCAGGGCTTTTATTCCTTTTTAAAAGTTTTAGTTCTTTTGAGCCTTTTCACAGGTGGTGCCTCCACCATGTCGGCTAGCCATGCCGGCATGCGGAGGCACCACAGTGTCCGATTCACTTTTAAGGAGATGGATGGAAAGCTCCTGGAGATGTCGAGGTTACATTTCTCCAGGGGACTTGTCCAGAAAGCCTTAGGTTTTAGCCCTGAACAGTTAAATTGCATTTTGACCCTACCCTTTAACAAAGGCTTTGACATTAGTTTTCGTACTGCCATGCTACTCAAAGAATTTTGGACACGCTTCGAAAATGTGAAACCCCAGTTTGCTGCATTTGAAGTTGAGAAACTGACCGACAATACCTTGAAAACGGTTATTGTCAGAATGTTCAATGAAACTGTCAATGCACTATCAGGGTCAGCCCAAGCTTTGCCGCAAGTGTGGCGAGCATGGGCATCTTGCAGAAGCGTGTAAGCATGTAGTATGTGGGAAATGCAGAGAAATTGGGCACACCTTTGAGGAGTGCACCAATGGCAGAAAGTGCAATCTTTGTGGGGAGACAAACCACCTCTTCAGAGATTGCCCAAAATCTTTTGCCAACAAACTGAAGGCTGCAAAGGTGAAGGACACAGAAAAGGACAAACAAAATGGAAGAGAGGAACCGGTAATTGAGCTAATTGAAGAAGCTGGGCAGGAAAATTCAAATCTCCCGCCAAATCCTGTGATTGGAGGAGAGGGATCAGGTGAGGCGGGAGTAGGGGAGGGGCCTGCAACACTCACACCAATGGAGAGTTCCGAGGAAGATGAGGTGATGCAGGCAGAGGGCGGAGCTAGTTCAGAATGTGGAGAAGTCCAACCACAGGATGATAGCGATGATGCCTCCCTCCCCGGGGCCCAGCAAACCAAGAGGCCTGCATCAGAATTGTCCTCTGATTCGCCAATTGTTTCAGAGAAAAGGGGAAAAGCTGGGATATCCTCAGACAATTCATTTGTGGAGGAACCCAGAGTTTTTCCCCCAATTCCCCAAATGAGGGCCGTTTCCGAATTCGCATACTGTACTACAAGTATACACTGATTTGGCCAAAGTGTAGTAAGTAGTATGCTGTATGTGAACAGAAGGAAATCTGCAGTGTGCGAAAAATACCCGGATGTTGTACTGATTTGGAAAAAAATCCTCAGCATGCTTCAAACCAGCCTACCTCGTTTACTATATCCCAGAATGCAATGCGGCCTCGGCCGGGCAGCGCTTTTTTCTTTGTTTGTTCAAAGCTTTATTGAGAAAACACGGCGACCGACAGTGATGTGATGTGATGGCAGAAAAGACTAGTTGCACCGTGGAGAGGGAGAAGGAGGAATATAAATGTAAGTAACTTTAATATATAACTTTTTAAATTCAATTTAGTGTAAGGACAACGATTAAAAATTGTGACAAAGCTACGCTGCCCATTTGTAATGAATGTAGAACTTGACAACCGCGTCGGAGGGCCCCCCACGCTCCCGGCTTCACCGCCGGCTCGCGGTGGGGCGGTTCCTCCGGAGCCCGCTGGTTGAACCCAGCCGCGGCTCCAGCGACCCCCAACCACCCAGAACGGTGCGTCGGTGAATGGGGGGTCCGGTCAGTCCCCGGTTCCCCGGTCTCGCTTCCCCAACGCCCTCGCCAGAAAAATAACTTATTTGACAATTTTCACCTGTTTCAAATACATTTTCACTTGAAATAAGTAGGAAAAATCTGCCAGTCAGACAAGATTTATCTTCTCATTACAAGCAATAAAATCCTGTTCCACATGCAGATTTTTCCACTTATTTTAAGTGGAAATCTACCTGAAACAGGTGAAAATTGTTGTTTTTTCCAGTGATGAGTCTTGTTTTAAGTGTAATGAGATTTTTTTACTAAAATGAGCCATTCCTGCAGTATTTTTGACGGTGCTTTGGTCAGTGCTATTATTTGTAATATATTATATTATTTGTAATCAGCACAAAATATCTGTCCCCATATGATAAAATCCACCTTCCCCCCTGATTTTTCTTTACAACTCGAGTACTGGATATATATATATATATATATATATATATATATATATATATATATATATATATATATATTTTATTATCTAACAGTTGTAGCTTTGTAACTAACGTGACAGATAGAACTGTTAGATTTCATCTATTAAACCAACATTTATTTTCCTAAATGATTTATTTCAGCCGGTGACAATTCTCCACAGAGCTGCAGGTTTCTCCCCGGGACGAGGCCGTGGGTTGACCCGGCGATCGCGTCTGTTCTCCGGCCGTGAGCTGCAGATGCGGCCGGACTGGCGGCTCTTTTCATCGCCGGAACATCGGATCAAATTTCTTAACAGGCGTTATTTGGAGAAACTTGCTACTAAACTAAACGGTTACTTTTACCCCTGAAAAGATGTTAAAACGTAATAAAGTGGCATATTAACAGCGCTACAGCTGGAATTACAACAGCTTCTAGTCCAGTGTTTCTGAATCCTGGTTGTCCTGCATGTTTTAGATGCTACCCTGCTTCAGCACACCGTGATACAAGTACCTGTGTCATCAACAGAGTTGTGCAGACCTTGGTGACAAGCTAATTAGGACCTTTAATTAGAATCAGGTGTGTTGGTGCAGGGAAACATCTAAAACATGCAGGACAGTGGTACTCGAGGACCAGGATTGAGAAGCACTGCTCTAGTCTGCTTTTAAATCTCATCTTTCGCTGACGTTTTGGTGCGAGATGCATTCTGGGATACACTGTAGCACACTGCTGTGTGAACGGTCTGCTGGAGCAGCGTACTGAATCCTTCATTTAGTAGGCAGTATTCAGTGCATACTTTGCAGTATGTAGCATATAGTGCGGTAGTGTCCGAATTCGGAAACGGCCCTCGTTTCCCAACCCTGGTCCTCGAGGCACCCCTGTCCTGTTTTACAAGTTTCCCTTCATCAAGCAAAGTCCTTAGTAATGAGTCCTACAGACTCATTACTCTGGCAATTTAAAACCAACATGTTGTACATATTTTCTTTTAATATTATTAATTATTTTGTATTGCGCCAATCACCACAACAAATTCCTTGTGTGTGTTAAACTACTTGGCAATAAACTTCTTTCTGATTCTGGTTCTCATTTCCACAAAGAACTTATATCAGTCTGCCTTCACCAATGCTGCCGTCAGGGCGTTTTAGAAATGTAAATTCCCCGTTCACTGGACCGACAACTTGCTCCTCCATTTCCACTTCTCTTATACCGGATTTAATTCATCAGGACCAGACTGGATTCATTAAACAGAGACAGACACAGAACAAAATTAGGCGCACATAACATATCTTTCAAAATACAACCAGAAAACTGTTAGAAGTAATAATATTAGATTAGATGCGGAGAAGGGTTTTGATTCGGTCAGGTGGGACTTTTTATATATGGCTCTGGAGCGATTCGTTTCCATGAAACATTTATAAAATGTAAAAAAAAAAAAAAAACATGTGAGAGGCAACACAAGAAGGAGAAAAACTCTTTGAATTTTACCACCACCTTTTTACTTCTTTTTTTGGTCTTTGGATGCAGAACAAACAATAAAAATGATAAAGAAAAGTAAAAGCGTGAAGAAACAGTGACATGTTTCAGCTTCAACTGAACTGTAACAGACGCTCCTGTTTCAAAACACCAGAAAAGGGAAACTACTGCTAAAAAAGCACCTTGAAGTTTCTCTGAGAACCTTTCTGAGAAGAAGGACTGAACTTGTGTTCCAGATGAATCATTCAATGATCGCTGCACGGCTGCAGATTAAAGTATTGCTGAGCAGAAAATGTATGTAATAAATGATGAATGTCATTTTATGCAGACGACACCCCACTAAATCTTTCCGGTCTAAAAGTCTGTCCACCTTAAGAAGCTGACAGTTTTGCAGTTCATGCAGCGAGTATCTCTGTCCCTGGACATCAGAACACTCAGTTCTACAGTTTGTGGTTCAGTCGGTTGGACTGAATGGATCTGTACTTAATTAGACTATAATGAACTTGTTTTTTTTGTGTTTACCGTAAAGTGTCCTAAAACTAAGAAGAACTTGTATTACTACCCTTTTTAATAGTTTCACCCTGAACACAACCTTTCTGAAAGCTGATTAATATGAAGGTATTGATTAATAGGACATGATAATCAATCTCATATCTGATATGAGGATGTTAGAATGTAGATTTGGTTTAAATCAAATGTAACATACTTCCCTTCACCAATTACGACTAAAAGAGATAAAAGACGGTCTGTAACATATGTCTGATGACAGTTTGGTCCTGTTCTCATAATTCTGTGTCTTTCGTTGCTGCTTTTTGTTGCTTTACGAGTTAACAAAACTTCATGGCAGCAGCAGGATCTGAGCTCTTCCTTTCACATGTCCGTGATCAGGATCAGGACCAGACACGAGTCGGGGATCCAGACGGGGGTCGGCAGCCTGTCAGTCAGTCCGTATCACCGTGGTAACCACCTGTGAAGACAGTCAGATGAAAATGTGACTCGTGTCTCTTCTACAAACCCTCCGGTCTTCTTCACATCTCTGGCTTCTTTTCAATCACTCAGCTTCCTCAGCTTCCTTTTCTGAGACTAGGAGCTTTTGTTGTCCCTAGGGTTGCCACCTTTCAGAAATACAAATAAGGGACGTCCGGATTTCAGCAGCGCAGGCGCCAAAAAAAGGGACATCCCCAAAACTTCTAAACTGCATAGAAATGTATTTATTTTATATAAAAAAACAAAATGCTTTGATTTAAAGTTGAACTGAGCATTGAACTTGCATGACTGTGCAGACAGCCAACCATTAGCAACTGAAATAGCCTCCTATGCTACGTACGTCCACATCAGCCCAGATGGAGAATATGCAGGTAAATATAAATATAGCTACATGTGAAGGTCGGAACATTAGAATATGGTGTAAAAGTTAACTTATTTCAATAATTCAACTTAAAAGGTGAAACTAATACATGACATAGACTCATTACATGCAAAGCAAGATGTGTTAAACCTTTATTTGTTATAATTTTGATGATTGAATTGTTTATTGATTTCATAAAATATTTTTATTTGGGGTTTTCATAAACTGTGAGCCATAATCACCAAAATTATAACAAATAAAGGCTTGAAATATCTCACTTTGAATATAGTGGGAAATAATATATGTGTTTCACCTTTAGTTGAAATTACTACGAATTAAGTTTTGCAAAATATTCAAATTTTCCAACCTTCATCTGTATATTATGACATCAATAAATAAGAGCATAATATGTGTCTGTATTGGTTCAATACGGAACGCAACTTTTAATTCCCAACTACGTAACAATTCCGTATTTCAAGGGACGGGTGGCAATTTGTCCCTCATCTATGACTGTCAGGCTGCAGAGGGACCTCCAAAATAATGATTATAATCATCTTATCTGAACCACGCATGCTTTCGTCTGATTTTACAGCTCAGGTCAGTCTGGTCTTCTTGAAACACACAAACACCACTGAAAGTTAGCAGACAAAACGAATAAACGTCATTACAAGTTGCACAACGATGTCATCACCAGCAGAGACTCACCTATTTAGTCCATGTCATGCTGATGAAGGCGGGAGCCGCAGCGCTGCGAGTTGACCTGCCGTATATGAATCTGGACAAGGCAGATCTGCGCTTTCTAGCCTGCACAGGAACTTCCCCAGAACAATCCTGGAAGTTAGAGATGGAGAGACTTTAGACGACAAACATGGATTATTTTATTTGGAGTGAAGCTGCTGACAGCAAAACTTGGCCTTTTGTGTCCTTTAGATCAGGGGTTCTTAACCTTTCTGACCTTGGGGCCCAATTTTTTCAGTACAGAGTGGCCCGGGGCCCATTAAATATAAACACTGTATAGCAGGGGTATTCAACTTTAAGAGGTCCATTTAGAGAAAATTTACTCAAGCGAAGGTCCAGAACATCATAATATATATATATATATGTGTGTGTGTGTATATATTCAAGTAGCCTCATAGTTGTATCAACATCTGCATCTGACTGTTATATTAAAAAAGTACATATTTGCCAATTAACATGTTTAACTTGAATTAAACATATTTTTTTCTCTTAAAAATAAAGTAGATTTTATTTTATTTTTCAAATGCTATCTTATTTTATTTCTCTACCAGCAGTTTAAATTTCCCCTTTTCTTTGTTAATTGTCTCAACACATTTTTATACTAAATTAATATAAACACATCTTAACAATTTAAGGTTCAGGTTCAGGTTCTCATATGCATGTGGAGGTGCTCATTGATGAGCCTGAAACGATATTTAGTTTTAATTATGTTCACTGTGGAGAAAGCTGCTTCACAGCTGTATCTGGACCCAAACATGGGCAGGGTGTTTTAAGATGGTCAGTTTATTTTTCTGTGACTTCAGTTCAGACTTGAGTGGATATGTTTGATGAAAAACTTTGTGTTTTGTTTCAGTGGCGTTTCACTTTCGCACTTTGAACGCCAGGGTCTCTGAACGTATGAGACACTGGTTTTGTCCCAGTGGGAAGACTGAACAGGATGAATTTGTCCATTCCGGGTTGCATATTTAAAAATACAGCGAGGACAAAACTTAGTTTGATTTTACTTTAAGTTATTTACATTAATAAGTTGTCAGGACTCAGTGTGTCGGGTTCATCCGAGCCTGATCAGCTGCGACGGGCACAGCCCGCACCGCAGCTCTCTGGTCGCGCTGCAGCAGTTACTTTCTGATGCTTTTTCGAAAGCCCGAACAGTCCAGTCCAGCAGACACGACAGCCCACGCATCTACATCTACCATCCTTCAGCAGTAACGACGGAGCCCACCGCCCGAGCGGCAGCCTCAGCCGACCTCCCCGGCCGCGGGCACGCGCCGGGATAAATGAGCACGCCGCGCTCACTTGCTCTGGGCGCAGACCCAAGTAATCGATACCTAATCCTGGCGGATCTAAACCTACTCTGTGCAAAATGAAGGATTTTCTCTGTAAAGACACACCATTTCTCTTACTATTACACGTACAGCTAGCTGAGTGTCTTCTCCTCATTTGGTTGGGAGTTGCTATGCAGTCCCGCGGCCCCCGCGGCCCACACGTACAAAACTGAATTTTTTTTGGCGGCCCACTAGATGGCGCTCGCGGCCCAAGTGTGGGCCGCGGCCCTATGGTTAAGAATCACTGCTTTAGATTAACTTTTATTATGTTCTGAATCTTGATATTTAAACGATATCCAGACCCAATTGTACACTAACGCGCAGGAGCCACTGCTGCCACTAGGGGGCACTGTAGTGCAAGAACGACTTCAGTAAACAGGATTTGGGGAGAATGAAGGTCGTCTGACTTTATCTGTCGCAGCTGAGCCCCTCATGTGTTCAGTGATGCCTCCACTACAACTTTAAAGGTGGACACAATGAAGTCATTTAAATTAAAAGTAGGAACAAAACCAATCAGCAGTGACGGGGAATGAATTAAAAGTTGTTGTCAGACCTGACATGCGAGATCAGGAGAAAAATAAATGGAGACAAAGTTCATATAAGTGAATTTAGTACAAAAGGGTTTGTTTTAAAAACGTCTGAAATAAGATGAAGGTTAAGGTAAATGAAAAGACTCGGTGGGGAATTGTGAGGAAAGAGTCAGATCCTCCAACTATTGTCTTTGGCTGCAACCTGAATCATCTTCTGCAGTACGTGAATTTCTGGGCAGATTTGCTACTTTTATGCTGCTGTCAGCTTTAAATGTTTGATTTGAAAAGTCTGTAATCTGTAACAGAGTGATATGTCTCCAGTTATCGTCTGAAAGGGATCCAGCTCCCCCGTCTGTAGAAAATCCCTCAGATCACCGTAGTTGGAGCGTAATTCACCGTTTCAAGACACAGTTCAGTCTGTCATTTAAGCAGAATTAAACCACCAAGTTTAGAAGCTTTGCAGCGAGGCGTACCGGCACGCAGTTGTTGTTGTTGTTGTTGTTGTTGTTGTCTTTGACGCATAGGTGGAATTGGCAGTGCAGGTAGAGCTCACCAGAGCTGTCCGTGAACTCAAACATGCTGAAAGAGAAATAGCTGGAGGTTCCTTCTCCGTTTCCCTCCACCTGCACTGTCGGGTCGGCGTCGTTTGCACAGCTGTCCAAAAACAAGAAAACACCCTTTGGTCAGCAGTGGCCGACAGCGAGCAGAAAGATGGTCCATGAATCCGCCCTGGGGAGTCTCAGCGCAGCAGCTGCCTCTTCAGAACACGACTCACCCGTCCTGGATCAGGTCGTGTTTCACTTTGCTGTTGGGCTCTTCCTGGCTGGTGGCCCAGCAGGAGTCGATCACCATGGCGACTAAGTCTGCATCCAGACCGTCGCTCGTCAGCTCCAGCCAGATCCTCTGGCCCAGCAGCACCTCGGTGTTGGAGTCCACAGCTTGTGTGAGTTCGGCGTCCGTGTAGGCGTTCATCATCACCGTGTAACTAAAAGCCCCAGATGTGACCACCAGGGAGATGGAGCTGCAGAGCAAACACAAGCACAACGTCAGCCCGTCGGCCTCACAAACCAGCTGACAATAGAAGTAGAACCGAAGCAGCAGCCAGGACACACCTGTCATTGCTTTTGAAGCCAATAGCACTGATTTCTGGTTCAACGTAGACGCAGGAGAAGTCAATCGTGAACTTGCTGTGGCGAGTGATGACATCGGAGGAGGAGCTGGTCGTGGATTTGATGGTGTTCTTGTACGACACTTGGCACTTGTCTTCCTACAGGATCACATTCAGATGTTTGAGTGAAGGGGCTCATGTTTCCACCTCCGTCATGTTGCGTTCATCTATCTGTTAACAGTCTGTAATGAACTTGGAGCCGTTTTTACCTGTATGTGACGACACAGATGTAGAAGCCACCTGCAGCCACTAGAGGGCCCCGGAGCTCCCGTTTCATTTACATATTCAGTATTTAGCGAAAATAAGAACCTGGTTTATTTATAGACACCTAAATGCAAACATTAGAGAACTGCACTTTGAAATACCTAAATTATTCCTCAGATGTGTCGTCTGTTTGGGATCTAAGAGTGTTTTCTTCTTTATAAATCCAAAATGTTTTTCACACTTTGTTTTTATTTCAAAAGGCCCTCGTACATTGTTGTGGTAGCGTAGCTAGCGTCAGCAGGATTTATGTCAGTTACTGTATCTGGGTTTATTTTTGTAGCTCAGCTTGAATGTTAAAGTTTTACAGGTCCCTAAATGTGTTGAACAGACAACCAAAATGACTGTAAACATCTGTAGATCCTAAAGTGGAGGAGCCAGAGAAGAAGCCCAGCTGTGGCTGGAGGAGACTGTAAAGAGGTGGAGGAGGGAACCCACCGCCACCACCGTCCCGCAGTTGCCCTTGTCGAAGCTGAAGGTCACCATGTGTTTCTCCTCATCCACCTCACCAGTGCACGTCGCGTCGTTGAGGTGCAAGGCGGAGTAGTCGAGACCTTTCTCCGCCAGGAGGCAACCCACCAGAGTGAGTGAAGCAGAGTCACCTGTGCAGACCGTCGGATCACCTGAACATGAGAATATTGTGTTAAAAGAACAGTTAAATGTTGTTCTCCAATCCCTCGCTCCTGTTTGGTCGTTATTAAAGCTACATTACCCAGAGCGCTCTTCTCTCTGTAACTGGAGGCAAAAATGGTTCTACAGAGGCAGGTGGGGCTACCGCTGACCAGTCCACAGAACTCATGATCACTGCAGGGATTCTCTTCACAAAAGATCTGAGACGGAGCTGCAGGGGGCACAAAGTTAGTTCAAACACGTGCACGTTACTAATTATAACATGAACTACAAAATTTCAGGAAATTTTGATATGGGCATGCCCTACTGCCCATTCGTCCCCTCTAGCTGCTTTTGTTTGTTGCAGTAGTGGTTGTGTTTAAGGTTGTTTTGGTTGTGTCGGAGGTGGTTCTGGCCATGTTTGGGGTTATTAATAATGGCCAATAAACCAAACCAAGGCCTGGATTCACGTTGCGGTTCGGGCCACATTTACAGATGATTTATTCATATTCTCCCCCATAAAAATTCATAGGTTTTGTTGCCATGGTAACAAGCCCCATAGGATAGAATGGGACAATTTGGCTTCAATATCTCAAAAGTTGTAAACAACAGCCTAAACAGTATGTTGTAGTCCACATCGTCCCGAGTCTTTTAACATTGGATCGAGGTCTGCGATATCGTGTTGCCGAGCAATAAGCGTCCAAATTTCCGTTAGCTTAAAAATTTGAATAGTTAAATATCTCAAAAAGCGTAATAGCTAGCACGATGAGACTAAAATATGTTGTAGTACAACGCGTCCCAGGTTTTTCGATGTTGTAATGATGTCTGTACGATAAACCGTTGCCTAGCAACAAGCGTCCAAAATAAAATGGAAATTTAAAAAAAATAGAAAGTTAAATATCGCAAAAACCGTAATAATTAGCCTGATAAGGTTGTACGGTCATTTAGTGCCATTCGGGCCGAGTGTTTGAAAGTTTGAACGATGTCTCTACGATAAAGTTCGGCCGAGCAATAAGCGTCCAAATTTTTTTTTGCTTTTTGGCATCTAGCGTTGCCATGGTAACACTTGACTGAGAAAAGTAATGCCCATCAAGGCACGATGGAGACGCATCCAAAGATGAATGCCATGCATGGGTGCACATTGTGGTTCGGACGGCATTAACAGACGAAAAAAGCGTGCAGAATGACAAGAAGAAAAGGGAAACCTTTTCTTTATACTAATATATCGCCTTCATTTTCATGTTTTTCTTGGTTTTTTCGGGCGTATTTTATTTTTTGGGGGATTTTTTTTTTCCACATCAGAGCGGGGTCATGCTGTACACCCGCTGGTGCGCAGTGGGACATTTGCGACTTTAGCTTGTTAGTAAAATGCTAGCAACATTGCCCTTTGGGCCATTCTGGACGATTGCAATAGTGGCATGCCCATAATAAAAGGGAAAAGACAGATATGAGTTTTGATGCAGATGGCTGAGTCTTACAGCACTGCTCGTTGGACCTCCATTCCCCCAGTTGGATGTTCACCAGGCTGCAGGCTCTGGCGTAGGCCTCCAGGAACTGACACCTGAGCCCGTCCTCATCAGGATATTTACACATGGTGTCCTTGCAGGCAGTTATGTAGGGGTCTGGGGTGACGGCGGCATGACAGGAGGTGAAGGGTTCCTCCATCAGGATGCTGCAGCTGCTCCAACAGAGAAGATGAGAGAGAATGTGAGGTTTATTTTCCATCTGATGTCACATGACCCAACAGGTGATTAATAGGAAATGTAGATCAGATCTTCACATAGACCGAATGTCCCGCTGTCTGGAAGAATCTGCTCACCTTTCAAACATCGTGGGACAGTCGACTGTCAGGACACTGGTTTCTGCGTGCGGATTCTGACAACTAGGGGGCGACAAACACCAGGACATTTTTTTAAGTTTTCCTCAGACATCCATTCATATCAGACACGACACTCAAAGGACTTTCCCCTTCCTTTATTTCGGACTTCACACAATCAACGCACATTAAAATACAGAGGACCATCGCTATGGAACAATTTACCTACATCACTAAAATCAATATCTTCACTGGCTTTGTTATTATTATCCTACATCTTCATCATTTTTCCTTTCTTTCAATAATTCAGTATTGTTTTTCTTTTTCATGCTAATTGTCTTTTTCTGTTTTATATTATGCATTTCTATATTGTGTTTTTGCTTTGAAGTCAGCTGCTACTACTGCTTCTGTTATTGTTGTTATGTTTGTTTTATAAAGGGGAGGCATTTTCATAAGCCTTTTTGGCTTCCACCTTTCCTGCACAATGCTTAATTTGACCATTGTTTTTACTGTTTATACGGGTTCTGTTTTATGTGCAACTAAACTAAACTGAAATCAGGACCGCCTCAGTTCTGGTTGTTTTCATACCACACACTGTTTTTCTGCGAATCATTGATCAGACAGCGTCAGAGTCGGTCAGAGGGACATGGTACCTGCTGGAATCGGTCTGGTTGCTTGAAGATGTTTTGTCGTCGTTTCCACACAAACCAACTGGTGGATAATAACCCAATCCTGAAATAGTTCAGGAAAGAACGTGTCAGAAGAGCACGAACATTCAGACTCACTAAAGTAAACCATATGTCCTGAATGACAAGTTTAACATGATACCTGATGTAGTTTGCAGCTGCGCAGTGTTTCCATCAAAGAACACAGTCACTTCTACCGAATCGTTCAGTTGCAGTTTGGCAGTGACTCCAGCTTGGGTCTTGGAGAGTTTAACATTACCATAGTCCGGGAATGAGCTGGTGAGCTCCACCACTGAACCATCCACCTGCATCACAGTGGAGGTGAAAGGTGAAGGACACAAATGAGTTCACAAATGTGGTTCTAATGTGACCGTGTGGAACGATGAGAGCAGAGAACATGAGGAGGATTTCTGATAAAACCCCGGTCTGGATCTAGGACTGTGCTCGTAGGCGGCTCACCTTGACTCTCCCACCTTGTTCCAGGAGAACCTCAACACCGTTTTTCAGTGTCACACTGTCCAGAAAGCTCACATCTGCGCGACGTCGGTCCTTGTAGTTGGCCAGAACTTCAAATCCTGGGAAGAGTTCATTATCTGACATCAGAGAGTACGTGCAGCGATCCTCAACAGAGGTGCCGGCGCCTTTGACGTTGATCACAGTGGGTCCGGTCAAAGTGCAGATGTTGTTCCGGACGCACCTGATGGAGAACGAGCACAAACATCACGAGCTGCTGTTGAGGAATGTGTCCACCAGGAGGTTCTATCTCCCTGAAAACAGGGACCATCAGCAGCTCTATATGAGCAGAACGTACTTTATTTAATCCTAATTCATACAAGTGTTTATTGAAGGTACTTGTGGGAATCATTTATCTTCTCTGTCTACTGAACTCGATCTCTTCAGAGGTTGAACTCACTGATGAGGTCAACAAATACCTCCATCTGCTGCTGCTTCACCACAATAGTTGCTTCTAAAGAGATTATGATGCTCACTGAATCTCTGCTCAATAAGATTTGATTTTAGTTCACAGTCAGCATACTTACGTGCCATCACCATCACAATGTTGATTTTCAGGACAACCTTCAACTGATAAGACGCTGTCAGAACTGCAAGAGTAATTTACACAGGTTTCATTATGGTACTTTATCCATCCAGGGCTGATAAAAACACCTGAGGAGAAAAGGGATGTTTGGATTAATTCAAAAAAGCTCTCCGGATGAAAACACAAACTAACCAACAATATTAAATATCTGACTCACAGAACCCTTAAATATTATTTTGAGACAATATTTACCAACCTGCTTCGGTTCTGCATCCACTGATGTCCATGAAGTTGACTTTTCCTTCAGAATCCACTTCTACCATCCCCAAACTTTCATATCGGTAAGACTCAGGAGCAATGGACTAAACGGGAACAAACACAATCAATTAATCACAACCATGAAGCTGAATCAACAGATTTTAGGCAAAAGTTTTAACTTTCATTCAGAAAGTAATTTGTTATGATCTCCTGTTAACTGCAGTGGAAAGAACACCAAATAAATCTGAGTCAACTTTAGATTAGACCTAAATATTCACATGTTCTGCATTGCATCATTTTAAAAGACGGAAACTGCTTATTCACACAACTCACATAAGAATGATCTGGGTCGGTGGTATCGGTCTGAATTCCCAGAACGGTTCGGCTCCCGTATCGCACAAGAAACACAGTTATCTGAAACGAGTGAAGAGAGAGTTTGATCTGAAGTGTTTCAGGAAGCAGGTGACAGTTTCTTCTTTTTAGCTTTTTTTAAAATATCAAACAGTGTAAACTAAAAATATTTAACAAGTGTGATAAAAGTTATAACCAAACAACAAAACTTACCGAAACACCTTCAAGGGTAGTATAACTCATTTGCACGGAGCAGCTCATTTCTCCTTCCATAGTGGGTATTTTGCTCTGTACTTTGTTCTCAAAAGCGACGTCACGTTGTGTCCTTTGGAAAGTAACTTTTCCAGAGGCGGAAGGACCACTCATTTTCTCGAGGCAGTCGGCGCTGAAACAGAAAGAAGTCCTACCGGAGCCGTCCACGTCCACCTGTTGAAAATCAAAGGCACAAATCAAATCGAGAAGTTTCGTCTGAAAGTTTCCTGCAGAGACTAATTGGATCCATGTCTGCTGCACACAAAACGGAACAGTCCTGCAAGTCAGAGATTCACTTTCAAACATGTTGATAGTTGAAGGACACGCCTCCGGCTGATGTGAGGGGAGTTTGTTGTAGTTTTGTGGAGTTGAATATATGTGTGGTGATCGCAGGACCTTCATGGGTGGAAATATGTGCACGCGGCAGTCTGAGCATCTTTAATCTCTAATGGAACGTGGTTTCAACTCTGAATCCACGATGTTACAAAAGAATTGATGAATCAGCATTTACTGTATGAGCTATGTTTATTGTTCTGATGTAACTTGAACTAGTTTCCTTAGGAACAGTTACGATCTTTACATTCCCACTGTCGTCTGCTTGTTAAATCTGGACACCAGCAGGTGGAGGATTAAAACGTGCCAAGATCATCTTCATCCTACTCACTTTGAGAGTGCGGTAGACCACCTCAAAGAAGGTGATGGGACATGAGCTGAAGTCGTACGTATGTGGCAGAGAAAAACTCCCAGAAGCATCTGGACTCTCCGCCTCGGCACCTGCAGAGATGAAGACACAAACGGGAAGTGGTCTGGGTCTGAGGACGACAAGTAAAGCTGCAGAAACAAACTTTAGCAGAAGTTAACTTTCTCCATGTAAGAGTAGTTGCTTTAACGGAGGACTTGTAGGACTTTTACTGAAGGGAAGTGTTGGATATTTCTGTCTCCAGCAGTAGGCGAGTGTCTGACTTACCTGTCCCTATCACACTGATGTCCATGAAGTTGACTTTTCGTTCAGAATCCACTTCTACCATCCCCAAACTTTCATATCGGTAAGACTCAGGAGCAATGGACTAAACGGGAACAAACACAATCAATTAATCACAACCATGAAGCTGAATCAACAGATCTTAGGGAAAAGTTTTAACTTTCATTCAGAAAGTAATTTGTTATGATCTCCTGTTAACTGCAGTGGAAAGAACACCAAATAAATCTGAGTCAACTTTAGATTAGACCTAAATATTCACATGTTCTGCATTGCATCATTTTAAAAGACGGAAACTGCTTATTCACACAACTCACATAAGAATGATCTGGGTCGGTGGTATCGGTCTGAATTCCCAGAACGGTTCGGCTCCCGTATCGCACAAGAAACACAGTTATCTGAAACGAGTGAAGAGAGAGTTTGATCTGAAGTGTTTCAGGAAGCAGGTGACAGTTTCTTCTTTTTAGCTTTTTTTAAAATATCAAACAGTGTAAACTAAAAATATTTAATAAGTGTGATAAAAGTTATAACCAAACAACAAAACTTACCGAAACACCTTCAAGGGTAGTATAACTCATTTGCACGGAGCAGCTCATTTCTCCTTCCATAGTGGGTATTTTGCTCTGTACTTTGTTCTCAAGAGCGACGTCACGTTGTGTCCTTTGGAAAGTAACTTTTCCAGAGGCGGAAGGACCACTCATTTTCTCCAGGCAGTCGGCGCTGAAACAGAAAGAAGTCCTACCGGAGCCGTCCACGTCCACCTGTTGAAAATCAAAGGCACAAATCAAATCGAGAAGTTTCGTCTGAAAGTTTCCTGCAGAGACTAATTGGATCCATGTCTGCTGCACACAAAACGGAACAGTCCTGCAAGTCAGAGATTCACTTTCAAACATGTTGATAGTTGAAGGACACGCCTCCGGCTGATGTGAGGGGAGTTTGTTGTAGTTTTGTGGAGTTGAATATATGTGTGGTGATCGCAGGACCTTCATGGGTGGAAATATGTGCACGCGGCAGTCTGAGCATCTTTAATCTCTAATGGGACGTGGTTTCCACTCTGAATCCACGATGTTACAAAAGAATTGATGAATCAGCATTTACTGTATGAGCTATGTTTATTGTTCTGATGTAACTTGAACTAGTTTCCTTAGGAACAGTTACGATCTTTACATTCCCACTGTCGTCTGCTTGTTAAATCTGGACACCAGCAGGTGGAGGATTAAAACGTGCCAAGATCATCTTCATCCTACTCACTTTGAGAGTGCGGTAGACCACCTCAAAGAAGGTGATGGGACATGAGCTGAAGTCGTACGTATGTGGCAGAGGAAAACTCCCAGAAGCATCTGGACTCTCCGCCTCGGCACCTGCAGAGATGAAGACACAAACGGGAAGTGGTCTGGGTCTGAGGACGACAAGTAAAGCTGCAGAAACAAACTTTAGCAGAAGTTAACTTTCTCCATGTAAGAGTAGTTGCTTTAACGGAGGACTTGTAGGACTTTTACTGAAGGGAAGTGTTGAATATTTCTGTCTCCAGCAGTAGGCGAGTGTCTGACTTACCTGTCCCTATCACACTGATGTCCATGAAGTTGACTTTTCGTTCAGAATCCACTTCTACCATCCCCAAACTTTCATATCGGTAAGACTCAGGAGCAATGGACTAAACGGGAACAAACACAATCAATTAATCACAACCATGAAGCTGAATCAACAGATTTTAGGCAAAAGTTTTAACTTTCATTCAGAAAGTAATTTGTTATGATCTCCTGTTAACTGCAGTGGAAAGAACACCAAATAAATCTGAGTCAACTTTAGATTAGACCTAAATATTCACATGTTCTGCATTGCATCATTTTAAAAGACGGAAACTGCTTATTCACACAACTCACATAAGAATGATCTGGGTCGGTGGTATCGGTCTGAATTCCCAGAACGGTTCGGCTCCCGTATCGCACAAGAAACACAGTTATCTGAAACGAGTGAAGAGAGAGTTTGATCTGAAGTGTTTCAGGAAGCAGGTGACAGTTTCTTCTTTTTAGCTTTTTTTAAAATATCAAACAGTGTAAACTAAAAATATTTAATAAGTGTGATAAAAGTTATAACCAAACAACAAAACTTACCGAAACACCTTCAAGGGTAGTATAACTCATTTGCACGGAGCAGCTCATTTCTCCTTCCATAGTGGGTATTTTGCTCTGTACTTTGTTCTCAAGAGCGACGTCACGTTGTGTCCTTTGGAAAGTAACTTTTCCAGAGGCGGAAGGACCACTCATTTTCTCCAGGCAGTCGGCGCTGAAACAGAAAGAAGTCCTACCGGAGCCGTCCACGTCCACCTGTTGAAAATCAAAGGCACAAATCAAATCGAGAAGTTTCGTCTGAAAGTTTCCTGCAGAGACTAATTGGATCCATGTCTGCTGCACACAAAACGGAACAGTCCTGCAAGTCAGAGATTCACTTTCAAACATGTTGATAGTTGAAGGACACGCCTCCGGCTGATGTGAGGGGAGTTTGTTGTAGTTTTGTGGAGTTGAATATATGTGTGGTGATCGCAGGACCTTCATGGGTGGAAATATGTGCACGCGGCAGTCTGAGCATCTTTAATCTCTAATGGGACGTGGTTTCAACTCTGAATCCACGATGTTACAAAAGAATTGATGAATCAACATTTACTGTATGAGCTATGTTTATTGTTCTGATGTAACTTGAACTAGTTTCCTTAGGAACAGTTACGAT
Organism: Cololabis saira; assembly: GCF_033807715.1. Classification (NCBI taxonomy): domain Eukaryota; kingdom Metazoa; phylum Chordata; class Actinopteri; order Beloniformes; family Belonidae; genus Cololabis; species Cololabis saira. The sequence continues at coordinate 42,760,942 of NC_084590.1, forward strand.
CTTTACATTCCCACTGTCGTCTGCTTGTTAAATCTGGACACCAGCAGGTGGAGGATTAAAACGTGCCAAGATCATCTTCATCCTACTCACTTTGAGAGTGCGGTAGACCACCTCAAAGAAGGTGATGGGACATGAGCTGAAGTCGTACGTATGTGGCAGAGGAAAACTCCCAGAAGCATCTGGACTCTCCGCCTCGGCACCTGCAGAGATGAAGACACAAACGGGAAGTGGTCTGGGTCTGAGGACGACAAGTAAAGCTGCAGAAACAAACTTTAGCAGAAGTTAACTTTCTCCATGTAAGAGTAGTTGCTTTAACGGAGGACTTGTAGGACTTTTGCTGAAGGGAAGTGTTGAATATTTCTGTCTCCAGCAGTAGGCGAGTGTCTGACTTACCTGTCCCTATCACACTGATGTCCATGAAGTTGACTTTTCGTTCAGAATCCACTTCTACCATCCCCAAACTTTCATATCGGTAAGACTCAGGAGCAATGGACTAAACGGGAACAAACACAATCAATTAATCACAACCATGAAGCTGAATCAACAGATTTTAGGCAAAAGTTTTAACTTTCATTCAGAAAGTAATTTGTTATGATCTCCTGTTAACTGCAGTGGAAAGAACACCAAATAAATCTGAGTCAACTTTAGATTAGACCTAAATATTCACATGTTCTGCATTGCATCATTTTAAAAGACGGAAACTGCTTATTCACACAACTCACATAAGAATGATCTGGGTCGGTGGTATCGGTCTGAATTCCCAGAACGGTTCGGCTCCCGTATCGCACAAGAAACACAGTTATCTGAAACGAGTGAAGAGAGAGTTTGATCTGAAGTGTTTCAGGAAGCAGGTGACAGTTTCTTCTTTTTAGCTTTTTTTTAAATATCAAACAGTGTAAACTAAAAATATTTAATAAGTGTGATAAAAGTTATAACCAAACAACAAAACTTACCGAAACACCTTCAAGGGTAGTATAACTCATTTGCACGGAGCAGCTCATTTCTCCTTCCATAGTGGGTATTTTGCTCTGTACTTTGTTCTCAAGAGCGACGTCACGTTGTGTCCTTTGGAAAGTAACTTTTCCAGAGGCGGAAGGACCACTCATTTTCTCCAGGCAGTCGGCGCTGAAACAGAAAGAAGTCCTACCGGAGCCGTCCACGTCCACCTGTTGAAAATCAAAGGCACAAATCAAATCGAGAAGTTTCGTCTGAAAGTTTCCTGCAGAGACTAATTGGATCCATGTCTGCTGCACACAAAACGGAACAGTCCTGCAAGTCAGAGATTCACTTTCAAACATGTTGATAGTTGAAGGACACGCCTCCGGCTGATGTGAGGGGAGTTTGTTGTAGTTTTGTGGAGTTGAATATATGTGTGGTGATCGCAGGACCTTCATGGGTGGAAATATGTGCACGCGGCAGTCTGAGCATCTTTAATCTCTAATGGGACGTGGTTTCAACTCTGAATCCACGATGTTACAAAAGAATTGATGAATCAACATTTACTGTATGAGCTATGTTTATTGTTCTGATGTAACTTGAACTAGTTTCCTTAGGAACAGTTACGATCTTTACATTCCCACTGTCGTCTGCTTGTTAAATCTGGACACCAGCAGGTGGAGGATTAAAACGTGCCAAGATCATCTTCATCCTACTCACTTTGAGAGTGCGGTAGACCACCTCAAAGAAGGTGATGGGACATGAGCTGAAGTCGTACGTATGTGGCAGAGGAAAACTCCCAGAAGCATCTGGACTCTCCGCCTCGGCACCTGCAGAGATGAAGACACAAACGGGAAGTGGTCTGGGTCTGAGGACGACAAGTAAAGCTGCAGAAACAAACTTTAGCAGAAGTTAACTTTCTCCATGTAAGAGTAGTTGCTTTAACGGAGGACTTGTAGGACTTTTGCTGAAGGGAAGTGTTGAATATTTCTGTCTCCAGCAGTAGGCGAGTGTCTGACTTACCTGTCCCTATCACACTGATGTCCATGAAGTTGACTTTTCGTTCAGAATCCACTTCTACCATCCCCAAACTTTCATATCGGTAAGACTCAGGAGCAATGGACTAAACGGGAACAAACACAATCAATTAATCACAACCATGAAGCTGAATCAACAGATTTTAAGCAAAAGTTTTAACTTTCATTCAGAAAGTAATTTGTTATGATCTCCTGTTGACTGCAGTGGAAAGAACACCAAATAAATCTGAGTCAACTTTAGATTAGACCTAAATATTCACATGTTCTGCATTGCATCATTTTAAAAGACGGAAACTGCTTATTCACACAACTCACATAAGAATGATCTGGGTCGGTGGTATCGGTCTGAATTCCCAGAACGGTTCGGCTCCCGTATCGCACAAGAAACACAGTTATCTGAAACGAGTGAAGAGAGAGTTTGATCTGAAGTGTTTCAGGAAGCAGGTGACAGTTTCTTCTTTTTAGCTTTTTTTAAAATATCAAACAGTGTAAACTAAAAATATTTAATAAGTGTGATAAAAGTTATAACCAAACAACAAAACTTACCGAAACACCTTCAAGGGTAGTATAACTCATTTGCACGGAGCAGCTCATTTCTCCTTCCATAGTGGGTATTTTGCTCTGTACTTTGTTCTCAAGAGCGACGTCACGTTGTGTCCTTTGGAAAGTAACTTTTCCAGAGGTGGAAGGACCACTCATTTTCTCGAGGCAGTCGGCGCTGAAACAGAAAGAAGTCCTACTGGAGCCGTCCACGTCCACCTGTTGAAAATCAAAGGCACAAATCAAATCGAGAAGTTTCGTCTGAAAGTTTCCTGCAGAGACTAATTGGATCCATGTCTGCTGCACACAAAACGGAACAGTCCTGCAAGTCAGAGATTCACTTTCAAACATGTTGATAGTTGAAGGACACGCCTCCGGCTGATGTGAGGGGAGTTTGTTGTAGTTTTGTGGAGTTGAATATATGTGTGGTGATCGCAGGACCTTCATGGGTGGAAATATGTGCACGCGGCAGTCTGAGCATCTTTAATCTCTAATGGGACGTGGTTTCAACTCTGAATCCACGATGTTACAAAAGAATTGATGAATCAGCATTTACTGTATGAGCTATTGTTGGAACTATTGTAAATAAATAATAAGTTATCATGCTTGCTATTAACAGAACATATGATGACTGGCTTACGCCTGTGACACACTGATAAAACAATGCTGTGTTTAAGTGATTATAAGTACTGCACAAGAAGTTTCCGGATATCAGCATAGAGCAGATATCTGCAGAGAAGAGGAAACTTCTTGTTAATAAACAAATGAGAACAAGAACGAATCAATGCCTGACTCAATACCTGAATCCGCTGACTGTGACCACTCCTTTCCCCTCCCTTTAGGGGCGCAGTTAGCTATGTAATCTAGGGTACACCCAGAGTTAATAAAAAGCAAGGAAGCAGCAGAGACAAATCAGAGTATGTTGGAGATCTTACAAATCTTGACTGCTCTCCTTGCAAGTAAATTCTAACCGTTTTGTGTCTTTCTTTGTCTCCAGAGAGTTTGATGTTACAAATGTTACGTGCCTGAACCTAACATTTAAGTTTATTGTTCTGATGTAACTTGAACTAGTTTCCTTAGGAACAGTTACGATCTTTACATTCCCACTGTCGTCTGCTTGTTAAATCTGGACACCAGCAGGTGGAGGATTAAAACGTGCCAAGATCATCTTCATCCTACTCACTTTGAGAGTGCGGTAGACCACCTCAAAGAAGGTGATGGGACATGAGCTGAAGTCGTACGTATGTGGCAGAGGAAAACTCCCAGAAGCATCTGGACTCTCCGCCTCGGCACCTGCAGAGATGAAGACACAAACGGGAAGTGGTCTGGGTCTGAGGACGACAAGTAAAGCTGCAGAAACAAACTTTAGCAGAAGTTAACTTTCTCCATGTAAGAGTAGTTGCTTTAACGGAGGACTTGTAGGACTTTTGCTGAAGGGAAGTGTTGAATATTTCTGTCTCCAGCAGTAGGCGAGTGTCTGACTTACCTGTCCCTATCACACTGATGTCCATGAAGTTGACTTTTCGTTCAGAATCCACTTCTACCATCCCCAAACTTTCATATCGGTAAGACTCAGGAGCAATGGACTAAACGGGAACAAACACAATCAATTAATCACAACCATGAAGCTGAATCAACAGATTTTAGGCAAAAGTTTTAACTTTCATTCAGAAAGTAATTTGTTATGATCTCCTGTTAACTGCAGTGGAAAGAACACCAAATAAATCTGAGTCAACTTTAGATTAGACCTAAATATTCACATGTTCTGCATTGCATCATTTTAAAAGACGGAAACTGCTTATTCACACAACTCACATAAGAATGATCTGGGTCGGTGGTATCGGTCTGAATTCCCAGAACGGTTCGGCTCCCGTATCGCACAAGAAACACAGTTATCTGAAACGAGTGAAGAGAGAGTTTGATCTGAAGTGTTTCAGGAAGCAGGTGACAGTTTCTTCTTTTTAGCTTTTTTTTAAATATCAAACAGTGTAAACTAAAAATATTTAATAAGTGTGATAAAAGTTATAACCAAACAACAAAACTTACCGAAACACCTTCAAGGGTAGTATAACTCATTTGCACGGAGCAGCTCATTTCTCCTTCCATAGTGGGTATTTTGCTCTGTACTTTGTTCTCAAGAGCGACGTCACGTTGTGTCCTTTGGAAAGTAACTTTTCCAGAGGCGGAAGGACCACTCATTTTCTCCAGGCAGTCGGCGCTGAAACAGAAAGAAGTCCTACCGGAGCCGTCCACGTCCACCTGTTGAAAATCAAAGGCACAAATCAAATCGAGAAGTTTCGTCTGAAAGTTTCCTGCAGAGACTAATTGGATCCATGTCTGCTGCACACAAAACGGAACAGTCCTGCAAGTCAGAGATTCACTTTCAAACATGTTGATAGTTGAAGGACACGCCTCCGGCTGATGTGAGGGGAGTTTGTTGTAGTTTTGTGGAGTTGAATATATGTGTGGTGATCGCAGGACCTTCATGGGTGGAAATATGTGCACGCGGCAGTCTGAGCATCTTTAATCTCTAATGGGACGTGGTTTCAACTCTGAATCCACGATGTTACAAAAGAATTGATGAATCAACATTTACTGTATGAGCTATGTTTATTGTTCTGATGTAACTTGAACTAGTTTCCTTAGGAACAGTTACGATCTTTACATTCCCACTGTCGTCTGCTTGTTAAATCTGGACACCAGCAGGTGGAGGATTAAAACGTGCCAAGATCATCTTCATCCTACTCACTTTGAGAGTGCGGTAGACCACCTCAAAGAAGGTGATGGGACATGAGCTGAAGTCGTACGTATGTGGCAGAGGAAAACTCCCAGAAGCATCTGGACTCTCCGCCTCGGCACCTGCAGAGATGAAGACACAAACGGGAAGTGGTCTGGGTCTGAGGACGACAAGTAAAGCTGCAGAAACAAACTTTAGCAGAAGTTAACTTTCTCCATGTAAGAGTAGTTGCTTTAACGGAGGACTTGTAGGACTTTTGCTGAAGGGAAGTGTTGAATATTTCTGTCTCCAGCAGTAGGCGAGTGTCTGACTTACCTGTCCCTATCACACTGATGTCCATGAAGTTGACTTTTCGTTCAGAATCCACTTCTACCATCCCCAAACTTTCATATCGGTAAGACTCAGGAGCAATGGACTAAACGGGAACAAACACAATCAATTAATCACAACCATGAAGCTGAATCAACAGATTTTAAGCAAAAGTTTTAACTTTCATTCAGAAAGTAATTTGTTATGATCTCCTGTTGACTGCAGTGGAAAGAACACCAAATAAATCTGAGTCAACTTTAGATTAGACCTAAATATTCACATGTTCTGCATTGCATCATTTTAAAAGACGGAAACTGCTTATTCACACAACTCACATAAGAATGATCTGGGTCGGTGGTATCGGTCTGAATTCCCAGAACGGTTCGGCTCCCGTATCGCACAAGAAACACAGTTATCTGAAACGAGTGAAGAGAGAGTTTGATCTGAAGTGTTTCAGGAAGCAGGTGACAGTTTCTTCTTTTTAGCTTTTTTTAAAATATCAAACAGTGTAAACTAAAAATATTTAATAAGTGTGATAAAAGTTATAACCAAACAACAAAACTTACCGAAACACCTTCAAGGGTAGTATAACTCATTTGCACGGAGCAGCTCATTTCTCCTTCCATAGTGGGTATTTTGCTCTGTACTTTGTTCTCAAGAGCGACGTCACGTTGTGTCCTTTGGAAAGTAACTTTTCCAGAGGTGGAAGGACCACTCATTTTCTCGAGGCAGTCGGCGCTGAAACAGAAAGAAGTCCTACTGGAGCCGTCCACGTCCACCTGTTGAAAATCAAAGGCACAAATCAAATCGAGAAGTTTCGTCTGAAAGTTTCCTGCAGAGACTAATTGGATCCATGTCTGCTGCACACAAAACGGAACAGTCCTGCAAGTCAGAGATTCACTTTCAAACATGTTGATAGTTGAAGGACACGCCTCCGGCTGATGTGAGGGGAGTTTGTTGTAGTTTTGTGGAGTTGAATATATGTGTGGTGATCGCAGGACCTTCATGGGTGGAAATATGTGCACGCGGCAGTCTGAGCATCTTTAATCTCTAATGGGACGTGGTTTCAACTCTGAATCCACGATGTTACAAAAGAATTGATGAATCAGCATTTACTGTATGAGCTATTGTTGGAACTATTGTAAATAAATAATAAGTTATCATGCTTGCTATTAACAGAACATATGATGACTGGCTTACGCCTGTGACACACTGATAAAACAATGCTGTGTTTAAGTGATTATAAGTACTGCACAAGAAGTTTCCGGATATCAGCATAGAGCAGATATCTGCAGAGAAGAGGAAACTTCTTGTTAATAAACAAATGAGAACAAGAACGAATCAATGCCTGACTCAATACCTGAATCCGCTGACTGTGACCACTCCTTTCCCCTCCCTTTAGGGGCGCAGTTAGCTATGTAATCTAGGGTACACCCAGAGTTAATAAAAAGCAAGGAAGCAGCAGAGACAAATCAGAGTATGTTGGAGATCTTACAAATCTTGACTGCTCTCCTTGCAAGTAAATTCTAACCGTTTTGTGTCTTTCTTTGTCTCCAGAGAGTTTGATGTTACAAATGTTACGTGCCTGAACCTAACATTTAAGTTTATTGTTCTGATGTAACTTGAACTAGTTTCCTTAGGAACAGTTACGATCTTTACATTCCCACTGTCGTCTGCTTGTTAAATCTGGACACCAGCAGGTGGAGGATTAAAACGTGCCAAGATCATCTTCATCCTACTCACTTTGAGAGTGCGGTAGACCACCTCAAAGAAGGTGATGGGACATGAGCTGAAGTCGTACGTATGTGGCAGAGGAAAACTCCCAGAAGCATCTGGACTCTCCGCCTCGGCACCTGCAGAGATGAAGACACAAACGGGAAGTGGTCTGGGTCTGAGGACGACAAGTAAAGCTGCAGAAACAAACTTTAGCAGAAGTTAACTTTCTCCATGTAAGAGTAGTTGCTTTAACGGAGGACTTGTAGGACTTTTACTGAAGGGAAGTGTTGAATATTTCTGTCTCCAGCAGTAGGCGAGTGTCTGACTTACCTGTCCCTATCACACTGATGTCCATGAAGTTGACTTTTCGTTCAGAATCCACTTCTACCATCCCCAAACTTTCATATCGGTAAGACTCAGGAGCAATGGACTAAACGGGAACAAACACAATCAATTAATCACAACCATGAAGCTGAATCAACAGATTTTAGGCAAAAGTTTTAACTTTCATTCAGAAAGTAATTTGTTATGATCTCCTGTTAACTGCAGTGGAAAGAACACCAAATAAATCTGAGTCAACTTTAGATTAGACCTAAATATTCACATGTTCTGCATTGCGTCATTTTAAAAGACGGAAACTGCTTATTCACACAACTCACATAAGAATGATCTGGGTCGGTGGTATCGGTCTGAATTCCCAGAACGGTTCGGCTCCCGTATCGCACAAGAAACACAGTTATCTGAAGCGAGTGAAGAGAGAGTTTGATCTGAAGTGTTTCAGGAAGCAGGTGACAGTTTCTTCTTTTTAGCTTTTTTAAAAATATCAAACAGTGTAAACTAAAAATATTTAATAAGTGTGATAAAAGTTATAACCAAACAACAAAACTTACCGAAACACCTTCAAGGGTAGTATAACTCATTTGCACGGAGCAGCTCATTTCTCCTTCCATAGTGGGTATTTTGCTCTGTACTTTGTTCTCAAGAGCGACGTCACGTTGTGTCCTTTGGAAAGTAACTTTTCCAGAGGCGGAAGGACCACTCATTTTCTCCAGGCAGTCGGCGCTGAAACAGAAAGAAGTCCTACCGGAGCCGGCCACGTCCACCTGTTGAAAATCAAAGGCACAAATCAAATCGAGAAGTTTCGTCTGAAAGTTTCCTGCAGAGACTAATTGGATCCATGTCTGCTGCACACAAAACTGAACAGTCCTGCAAGTCAGAGATTCACTTTCAAACATGTTGATAGTTGAAGGACACGCCCCCGGCTGATGTGAGGGGAGTTTGTTGTAGTTTTGTGGAGTTGAATATATGTGTGGTGATCCCAGGACCTTCATGGGTGAAAAATATGTGCACGCGGCAGTCTGAGCATCTTTAATCTCTAATGGGACGTGGTTTCAACTCTGAATCCACGATGTTACAAAAGAATTGATGAATCAGCATTTACTGTATGAGCTATGTTTATTGTCCTGATGTAACTTGAACTAGTTTCCTTAGGAACAGTTACGATATTTACATTCCCACTGTCGTCTGCTTGTTAAATCTGGACACCAGCAGGTGGAGGATTAAAACGTGCCAAGATCATCTTCATCCTACTCACTTTGAGAGTGCGGTAGACCACCTCAAAGAAGGTGATGGGACATGAGCTGAAGTCGTACGTATGTGGCAGAGAAAAACTCCCAGAAGCATCTGGACTCTCCGCCTCGGCACCTGCAGAGATGAAGACACAAACGGGAATCTGGGTCTGAGGACGACAAGTAAAGCTGCAGAAACAAACTTTAGCAGAAGTTAACTTTCTCAATGTAAGAGTAGTTGCTTTAACGGAGGACTTGTAGGACTTTTACTGAAGGGAAGTGTTGGATATTTCTGTCTCCAGCAGTAGGCGAGTGTCTGACTTACCTGTCCCTATCACACTGATGTCCATGAAGTTGACTTTTCGTTCAGAATCCACTTCTACCATCCCCAAACTTTCATATCGGTAAGACTCAAGAGCAATGGACTAAACGGGAACAAACACAATCAATTAATCACAACCATGAAGCTGAATCAACAGATCTTAGGCAAAAGTTTTAACTTTCATTCAGAAAGTAATTTGTTATGATCTCCTGTTAACTGCAGTGGAAAGAACACCAAATAAATCTGAGTCAACTTTAGATTAGACCTAAATATTCACATGTTCTGCATTGCATCATTTTAAAAGACGGAAACTGCTTATTCACACAACTCACATAAGAATGATCTGGGTCGGTGGTATCGGTCTGAATTCCCAGAACGGTTCGGCTCCCGTATCGCACAAGAAACACAGTTATCTGAAACGAGTGAAGAGAGAGTTTGATCTGAAGTGTTTCAGGAAGCAGGTGACAGTTTCTTCTTTTTAGCTTTTTTTAAAATATCAAACAGTGTAAACTAAAAATATTTAATAAGTGTGATAAAAGTTATAACCAAACAACAAAACTTACCGAAACACCTTCAAGGGTAGTATAACTCATTTGCACGGAGCAGCTCATTTCTCCTTCCATAGTGGGTATTTTGCTCTGTACTTTGTTCTCAAGAGCGACGTCACGTTGTGTCCTTTGGAAAGTAACTTTTCCAGAGGCGGAAGGACCACTCATTTTCTCCAGGCAGTCGGCGCTGAAACAGAAAGAAGTCCTACCGGAGCCGTCCACGTCCACCTGTTGAAAATCAAAGGCACAAATCAAATCGAGAAGTTTCGTCTGAAAGTTTCCTGCAGAGACTAATTGGATCCATGTCTGCTGCACACAAAACGGAACAGTCCTGCAAGTCAGAGATTCACTTTCAAACATGTTGATAGTTGAAGGACACGCCTCCGGCTGATGTGAGGGGAGTTTGTTGTAGTTTTGTGGAGTTGAATATGTGTGGTGATCGCAGGACCTTCATGGGTGGAAATATGTGCACGCGGCAGTCGGAGCATCTTTAATCTCTAATGGGACGTGGTTTCAACTCTGAATCCACAATGTTACAAAAGAATTGATGAATCAGCATTTACTGTATGAGCTATGTTTATTGTTCTGATGTAACTTGAACTAGTTTCCTTAGGAACAGTTACGATCTTTACATTCCCACTGTCGTCTGCTTGTTAAATCTGGACACCAGCAGGTGGAGGATTAAAACGTGCCAAGATCATCTTCATCCTACTCACTTTGAGAGTGCGGTAGACCATCTCAAAGAAGGTGATGGGACATGAGCTGAAGTCGTACGTATGTGGCAGAGGAAAACTCCCAGAAGCATCTGGACTCTCCGCCTCGGCACCTGCAGAGATGGAGACACAAACGGGAAGTGGTCTGGGTCTGAGGACGACGAGTAAAGCTGCAGAAACAATGCTGAGGGGATCCGAGGACAGGCGGACGGATGAGATGGAAACAAGTTAAACGTGAGAAAATGAAGTTCAAACTCGAGCTAACAGAGTAAACCTTCATGTTTATTCTTTTGACGTTAGATGAAGTGGAACTGCGGGAAGGAAAGAAGGCATTTATGGACCAACGCCAAACACAGAGGTACAAGAAAAACCCCAATATCTGACTTTAGAAATGGAAAACCTTTTGAAGGAAACGGAAATACAATTTTCTGAATTTCTTGGGTCTTTTACAATAAAAATGTTTTTAAAATGTTTGAAAATTCATGTGAAAAACATTTGAAAATTAAAATGTATTGCCATAACTTTGCAAATGTTGAACAAACCCTGAATATTTATTTAATACAAAAACTCAGATTTTCCTATTTTCATGAACATAAATTGAAAGAAAGACTCTTGGATCACAAGACAGATGTTAGATATCTGAGTAAAAAGTTAAGATCTCCATAGTGAAAGACTTTAATGCTCAAATATCATGAAATGAACAGTCATTTTATTTCTTCTCCAAAAGCTGCACATCGAGGTTGGTCTTGTATCTGTTTCGCCCCCTAGTGGCTCCAGAGGCTTGATGCGTCTACATCAGAAACATCTGGCGGCAACAGTCACACCCGGCTCTTTTTAGAACGCTGGACCGATGATGGATAATATATGAAGTAGCTACATTTACTGTGGGATGCTGACAAACTTTAGCAGAAGTTAACTTTCTCCATGTAAGAGTAGTTGCTTTAACGGAGGACTTGTAGGACTTTTACTGAAGGGAAGTGTTGAATATTTCTGTCTCCAGCAGTAGGCGAGTGTCTGACTTACCTGTCCCTATCACACTGATGTCCATGAAGTTGACTTTTTGTTCAGAATCCACTTCTACCATCCCCAAACTTTCATATCGGTAAGACTCAGGAGCAATGGACTAAACGGGAACAAACACAATCAATTAATCACAACCATGAAGCTGAATCAACAGATTTTAGGCAAAAGTTTTAACTTTCATTCAGAAAGTAATTTGTTATGATCTCCTGTTAACTGCAGTGGAAAGAACACCAAATAAATCTGAGTCAACTTGTTAGAGCCATAATGAAGTTTTCTGTTCACCCTGTATTTTTTGAGTGTCTAATCCCTTTTGTCAGTATGCGCCCTCTGCAGGTGACCTGGTGCGGTGCACTGACTCCCATATAGGGGTTGTCCTTGGGCTTGGTGGAGGAAGCAGGTGCCAGGCGGACACCATTATTGACCTCAGCCATGCTCAGCTCAGCAAATTCATTATTTTGGCATAAAGCCCAGTGTTAAAATTTGTTTTTGTAAAATAAATCATTGTTACACCGCAAGGAATGGATACGTCATCATTGGTTTACTGCTGAAATGCTGCGAGTCAGTTAGAAGTCGGTACCTGTGTTCCATGTGGCAAACATTTCAGACAAAGGAAAGAAGAGGGGTTAATGGACAAACCATCTTTCACTGTTTTTTGCCACTTCAAATGTCAATAATGACGCCATGGATCCACGAATGGAGTGGAATTGAAGTGAGCGCTCTAAGGATTTAGTTTGAAATCAAAGAGCTCGCATGGATGCGCTTTCTACACATATACTGAGCTGTGTGTCGGACTGATTTAGGTACGTTCATTTTTCAGTCCTTTTCAAACAAACATTTTTGATGCAATGATTCAACCAAACTTTTTGCTCTGAATACATTTTGAAGGCAACTGGAAAACAAATTCTTTGAGCATTTTTCTCTTTTTTCTGTTTTCATGAATCATGAGTGACAAAATGGAGGAATTGGAGAGCCTGGAGGAACAGGATATGCCTGCTAACATGGATGCAGGTCAGGAACTTGCACGTTTACGCTCATCCCGTGCAGGGAAAATGTCTCATTTAACAAGGAGAATGAACATTATAAACAACCTCATGACAGGCCAGGAATTCTTAGAGGAAGTAAAAGGCAACCTCACTAAGTTTCATGAATTACTGGACAGTTTCAATGAAGTGAATTCTTCCTATGTAGAAATGCTTGATGATGACTTAAAGAAGGAAGATGATGAACAATGGTTTCAACCCAGAATCAAACAATTGGGCGCTTTCCAAAGTAATGTAAATAAATGGATGTCTATGGTGGAAAAATCTATGGATGGAGCCAGATTGGAGAAAGCCCAGATGGTAACTCCTGAAGCTTCACTTTTAATTAGTAAAGATAGGCCTGAAATAGGCAATACCCAGGATAAGCCTGGAGAATTAAGCCCCATCCATGACAAACCTGGAGACATAGCCCATCCCCCAGATAAGCCTGGTGATATTGACACTGATGGACAGAGAGGACTAGTAGGTGTCCAGGGGGAGTCCTTTACCCTCCCGGGCCCAGCTGCTGAGTGGAGGCAGAAAAAGGGATCCTCCACATCATCATCCTCCAAAGGCTCCACAAAATCATTATCATCATCCTCACGGCATAGTCTACGCATCAGTGCAGAGGCAGAAAAGGCTGCCTTAATGGTCAAAGCTGCAAAATTGAAGGAAAGGCACGCCATTGAGGAGCAGGAACAAGAGCTGAGAAAAAGAAGAGAAAAACTGGAAATTGACACTGAGCTACAGGCGGCTATTGCAAAGATTGACTATTTAACTGAGGCTGAGGGATCAGAGAATGTTGATGTATTGTCTGCATCGGCACCACTATTTACATCTGATTCTCAGGTAGTAAGGCCAAAAGATGGAGTTCAGATCCAGTTTCCCCGGCCTGGTTCAGATAAACAATACCAGAATATTCCCCCTTTGTTTATTCCCATTGCTCAGTCACAGCCACCTTTGGCTCCCCCTAGTGCCCAGGTGTCGCAACTACAGCAAACAACAAGTGCTTTTTCTACTGCAGCCCCTATTGTTCATTCACAGCTACAGACCCTGGCCCATGGTAGACCTACTCCTACTGTCGCTCGTGTTGCCCAGCCACTTGGCACACAGTCAAGCCCGCCACAATGGCCACTTTCACCTGGCTCTGTTCTGGATCCTAACTCTACCAGAATTCTGGAGAGCCAAAATGAGTTAACAAAGATTCTGATAAAACAGCAACTCCTTTCCACACTCCCACAAGGCACCATCCCAGTGTTTGATGGTCAGGTATTAGAGTATCAATCATTTATAAATTCATTTGAAAACATGGTTGAAAGTAAAACAGATAATAATAAAGACCGGTTACAGTTTCTGATCCGGTATACTAAAGGCCAGGCTCAGAAGCTTGTTAAAAGTTGTGAATACATGACTGCGGACACTGGCTACTCTAAGGCCAAAATGTTACTCAAAGAAAACTTTGGAAACGAGTACAAGATTTCATGTGCATACCTGGACAAGGCCCTCTCCTGGCCCCAAATCAAACCTGAGGATGCAAGAGCTCTGCAGGAGTATGCAATGTTTCTCAGGTCCTGTTGCAATGCCATGCAACAGATGGACTACATGGAGGAGTTGGATTCAATATCCAACATGAGAAACCTTGTACTGAAACTACCATTCAAACTCAAAGAAAGATGGCGCCTCCAGGCCTATGAGCTGCACCAAAGCAGAGGCGCACGTATTCGAATCCTGGACCTTGTTAGTTTCATTGAGAAGCAGGCCCGTGTTGCCGCTGACCCTGTCTTTGGTGACCTTCATTCCGAGAAGCCAACAGCCAGAGGAAAGGCAGATGAGGTAATAGGCAGAGGAAAAGCTAAGCCCCCTACTAAGTCATATCCGTATAAGTCATCCAGTAGTAGTTTTGCCACTAGCATTACTATGACTCAAAATGCACGCCTGAACCTCCATGTATATTTTGTAGTCAGCAACACACATTGGAGGTGTGTATACAGTTCCTTAAGAAAACACATAAAGATAGACTTAATTTCTTAAAGTCAAAAGCATTGTGTTATGGTTGTTTTGGCTCAAATCATATGAGTAAACAATGTAAGAATAGACTCACCTGTAAGATATGCAAGTTTTCTCATCCCACTCCCCTGCATATAGACTACAAAGCAAAGCTGGCCAAGAATGATGATGAGCCTGCAGCACCCATAGGGGGTGCTGTCGAGTCAAATGGCCATAAAGGGGCCGGGAACCAGAATAGTGTGGGATCCACTGTCTCAGTTGATGTTGGCCCTACAATGGCTAAGCAAGCTGTAAAGCCTTCAGCACCCACAAGGGGTGCCGAAACAGAGTTATGTGCCCACATAGGGGCCATAGAGCAGGAGAGTGGGCTGTCCATAGTCCCAGTCAAGGTTAAAGCAGCCAAAGGTGACAAGATAATACAGGTGTATGCTCTCCTAGACCCTGGATCCACAGCCACATTCTGCTCTGAGAAGCTCACATCCCAACTAGGCCTGAGAGGCAGGAAGAAACAGGTCCTGCTACGCACAATTAATGAGGAGAAAACTGTTGAAACTCAGGTGGTGTCAGGAATTGAGATTTCAACACTGGACAGCGACACTTTCTTACCCCTACCTGCTGTCCTAACCCAGAGTGAAATGCCTGTCACTGCAGTCAGCATCCCAAGGCAAAATGACTTAACGCAATGGGCGTATCTAAGCCATGTCAAACTTCCCCACATCAATGCAAAGGTGGAGCTATTAATAGGAACTAATGCTCCAAATCTATTGGAACCGTGGGAAGTTGTAAATAGCCAGAAGGGGGGTCCCTATGCTGTTAAAACCCTCCTGGGATGGGTTGTAAGTGGCCCTTTAAAGAGCAATGATGACTGTATGCTGAAAGTTACTGCAAACAGAATCTCAGTGGCTAACCTGGAGGAGCTGTTAAAGGCCCAGTACAACCAGGATTTTAGTGAGGTAGCGTCCCAGGAAAAAACAGAGATGTCAAGGGAAGACAAAAAATGTGTAGAGATTGCCAATGGGGCTGTCTTTAAAAATGGACACTACAATCTAAAGCTACCTTTCAGGAATGACAGCAGTGAGATGCCCTGCAACCGCCAGATGGCAGAGCACCGGCTGCAGAGCCTTAAAAAGAAAATGGAAAAGGACCCAAACTATAAGGAGGAATATGTTGCATTCATGACGGACATTTTCGAGAATGACTATGCAGAGGAGGTTCCACAGAATGAACTGAAACAGTCACCAGGCAAGACTTGGTACCTACCGCACCATGGCGTGCGTCACCCAAAAAAGAAAAAACTCAGGGTTGTTTTTGATTGTGCAGCCTCATACCAAGGCAAATCCCTGAACAGTGAGCTATTACAAGGCCCCGATTTGACCAACTCCCTTGTAGGGGTTCTTTTACGATTTCGACATGAACCCATTGGAATCATGGGTGACATTAAGTCCATGTTCCATCAGGTCAGAGTGGACAGGTCTGATGTGGACTACTTGCGCTTCCTGTGGTGGCCACAGGGGGACACCAGCCAAACTCCAAAAGAGTATCGTATGCTGGTGCACATCTTTGGTGCTGTGTCCTCCCCAACCTGCGCAAATTTCACACTCAGAAAAACGGCTGATGATAACAAAGAAAGCTTTTTCCCTCAGGCTGCAGAAACGATACAGCACAACTTTTATGTCGATGACTGTGTAAAGTCAGTAGCCACAGAGTCTGAAGCAATCCACCTAATCAAGGACCTAACCTCACTGTGCCACAAAGGTGGTTTCCAAATCACACAGTGGGTGAGTAACAGCCGTGCTGTTTTGGCCTCCATCCCCCAAGAGCATAGGGCTAAAGAAGTGAGGTCATTGGATCTGGACAGTGACAGCCTCCCAATCGAACGGGCTCTGGGGCTACAGTGGAATGTGGAAAATGACAACTTCCAGTTCAACATCAACCTTCCACAAAAGCCTCAGACACGCAGGGGCATTCTCAGCATCGTGAGTTCAATTTTCGACCCACTTGGCTTTTTTGCCCCACTCATTCTCCCAGCCAAGCAATTGCTACAGGAGCTTTGCCAGATAGGTCTTGGATGGGATGAACCTCTACCAAAAGCTGCATCACTACAGTGGAAGGAATGGCTGGACAGTCTGGAACAGGTGCGGCACTTTAAGGTTGCACGCTGTATGAAGCCCGCAGGCTATGGAGCACCAACACATGTCCAGCTACATCACTTCGCGGATGCCAGTGAAAGCGGCTATGGCTCGGTGAGCTATATAAGGCAAGTTAATGCTCAAGGCCTTATTCATGTCACTTTTGCCCTCGGAAAGTCCAGAGTCCTCCCCCTCAAACACATGACAGTGCCACGACTAGAGCTAGCAGCTGCAGCACTAGCAGTAAAAGTGGATAAGATGCTGAGGAGAGAAGTTCACCTGGAATTACATCCCTCAGTCTTCTGGACGGATAGTCAAACAGTACTGAAATACATTGAAAATGATCATGCCAGGTTTAAAACATATGTAGCCAACAGGGTTTCACTAATCCATGACAACACAGAGCTATCCCAATGGAGGTTTGTAGGCACAAAGGAAAATCCTGCGGATGATGCCTCCAGGGGGCTAAGTGCAGTCAAATTCATGGTGCAGAGGAGATGGATCTACGGCCCTGATTTTTTGTGTAAACCTGAGGACAGCTGGCCTGAGGAGAAGGCCTTGGTCTGTAAGTCATTACAAGATGACCCAGAGGTCAGAAAAACCACTTCAGTGTTCACCACAGTGGTGAAAGAAACCCCCACACACCAACTGATTTCCCACTACTCTGACTGGAAAAGGCTGGTGAAAGGAGTGGCATGGTA
>NC_084590.1:42778746-42898746 GCF_033807715.1 Cololabis saira
CCAATTCACTAAGAAAACATTTAATTGCTTCCCCTGTAGTCGTAGAGGTGTCTGTATAGAGCTGTTTATAATATTTAAGGAAAACTGTCTCTATTTCTTCCGGGTGATATGTCAGTTGATTAGTTTCTGGATCACGTATTTTATATATGGTACTATCAACTTGTTGCTTTCGCAGACGTCGGGCAAGTAATTTAGCTGCTTTGGGTCCCAATTCATAATGTGCCTGTTTTGTAAACCGTGCCTTTTTCTCCGTTTCTCTTTCTAATATGTCACTGATCTGTGCCCTCAGATGTCGGATTTGGATTAGTAGTTTTGGGTCTCTGTTGTATTTATGCTGTTGTTCTACTTTTGATAGTTCTGATACAATTTTATTATATTCAGCAGTCCTCAACTTTTTGTTTAATGCTGACAGAGCAATCATTTTGCCACGTATCACTGCCTTCAATGAGTCCCACAGTATAGCTGGATCTACTTCCCCATTGTCATTTAACTCTAAGAACTCTTTTATTTCTAATTTAACTTGCTCCACAGTTGCTTTATTGTTTAACATCCCCACATTCAACCTCCATACTGTATTTCTCTTTCTTCCATCAAGCTGAACTGTCAAGTACACCGCACTATGATCAGACAAATCTGTTACTCCTATTTTACACTCCTTAATTCTGTGACAGTCTCCCCTTTGCATAAAAAAATAATCTATCCTGGAATATGTTGAATGTGGTGCTGAATAATGAGTAAAATTCTGCTCTAACGGATGAGCATATCTCCAGACGTCAAGAAATCCTATATCTTCCAAAGTAGTGTTGATTAATTTTGTTAACTTGCTCTTACTATTCTTAGAACTTGTTGTGTCCATATCCCGATTTAATATTACATTGAAATCTCCACCACATATGCAAACACCCTCTGTTTCCAGTGCAATCACGTCAAACAATGATTTAATAAAAGGTTTATCACTATCAGGAGGTGCATATACATTTATTAAGGTCACCATATTTTCTTCAAGTTTTCCCTTGACAATTATATATCTGCCCTCTTTATCTTTTATTTCTTTATGGAGTTCGAATTTAATCTTATTTGATATAAGAGTGGCAACCCCTCTTCTATGATTTTGTGAATATGAATTATAATAAGTTTTTTTGTATCCAAATCTTTTTAATTTATCATGCTCTTGGCGGGAAAGATGAGTTTCCTGCAGGTAGATAATATGCACCTCCTCTCTAATGGGACGTGGTTTCAACTCTGAATCCACGATGTTACAAAAGAATTGATGAATCAGCATTTACTGTATGAGCTATGTTTATTGTTCTGATGTAACTTGAACTAGTTTCCTTAGGAACAGTTACGATCTTTACATTCCCACTGTCGTCTGCTTGTTAAATCTGGACACCAGCAGGTGGAGGATTAAAACGTGCCAAGATCATCTTCATCCTACTCACTTTGAGAGTGCGGTAGACCACCTCAAAGAAGGTGATGGGACATGAGCTGAAGTCGTACGTATGTGGCAGAGAAAAACTCCCAGAAGCATCTGGACTCTCCGCCTCGGCACCTGCAGAGATGAAGACACAAACGGGAAGTGGTCTGGGTCTGAGGACGACAAGTAAAGCTGCAGAAACAAACTTTAGCAGAAGTTAACTTTCTCCATGTAAGAGTAGTTGCTTTAACGGAGGACTTGTAGGACTTTTACTGAAGGGAAGTGTTGAATATTTCTGTCTCAGGGAGTAGGCGAGTGTCTGACTTACCTGTCCCTATCACGCTGATGTCCATGAAGTTGACTTTTCGTTCAGAATCCACTTCTACCGTCCCCAAACTTTCATATCGGTAAGACTCAGGAGCAATGGACTAAACGGGAACAAACACAATCAATTAATCACAACCATGAAGCTGAATCAACAGATTTTAGGCAAAAGTTTTAACTTTCATTCAGAAAGTAATTTGTTATGATCTCCTGTTAACTGCAGTGGAAAGAACACCAAATAAATCTGAGTCAACTTTAGATTAGACCTAAATATTCACATGTTCTGCATTGCATCATTTTAAAAGACGGAAACTGCTTATTCACACAACTCACATAAGAATGATCTGGGTCGGTGGTATCGGTCTGAATTCCCAGAACGGTTCGGCTCCCGTATCGCACAAGAAACACAGTTATCTGAAACGAGTGAAGAGAGAGTTTGATCTGAAGTGTTTCAGGAAGCAGGTGACAGTTTCTTCTTTTTAGCTTTTTTTAAAATATCAAACAGTGTAAACTAAAAATATTTAATAAGTGTGATAAAAGTTATAACCAAACAACAAAACTTACCGAAACACCTTCAAGGGTAGTATAACTCATTTGCACGGAGCAGCTCATTTCTCCTTCCATAGTGGGTATTTTGCTCTGTACTTTGTTCTCAAGAGCGACGTCACGTTGTGTCCTTTGGAAAGTAACTTTTCCAGAGGCGGAAGGACCACTCATTTTCTCCAGGCAGTCGGCGCTGAAACAGAAAGAAGTCCTACCGGAGCCGTCCACGTCCACCTGTTGAAAATCAAAGGCACAAATCAAATCGAGAAGTTTCGTCTGAAAGTTTCCTGCAGACACTAATTGGATCCACGTCTGCTGCACACAAAACGGAACAGTCCTGCAAGTCAGAGATTCACTTTCAAACATGTTGATAGTTGAAGGACACGCCTCCGGCTGATGTGAGGGGAGTTTGTTGTAGTTTTGTGGAGTTGAATATATGTGTGGTGATCGCAGGACCTTCATGGGTGGAAATATGTGCACGCGGCAGTCTGAGCATCTTTAATCTCTAATGGAACGTGGTTTCCACTCTGAATCCACGACGTTACAAAAGAATTGATGAATCAGCATTTACTGTATGAGCTATGTTTATTGTTCTGCTGTAACTTGAACTAGTTTCCTTAGGAACAGTTACGATCTTTACATTCCCACTGTCGTCTGCTTGTTAAATCTGGACACCAGCAGGTGGAGGATTAAAACGTGCCAAGATCATCTTCATCCTACTCACTTTGAGAGTGCGGTAGACCACCTCAAAGAAGGTGATGGGACATGAGCTGAAGTCGTACGTATGTGGCAGAGGAAAACTCCCAGAAGCATCTGGACTCTCCGCCTCGGCACCTGCAGAGATGAAGACACAAACGGGAAGTGGTCTGGGTCTGAGGACGACAAGTAAAGCTGCAGAAACAAACTTTAGCAGAAGTTAACTTTCTCCATGTAAGAGTAGTTGCTTTAACGGAGGACTTGTAGGACTTTTACTGAAGGGAAGTGTTGAATATTTCTGTCTCCAGCAGTAGGCGAGTGTCTGACTTACCTGTCCCTATCACACTGATGTCCATGAAGTTGACTTTTCGTTCAGAATCCACTTCTACCATCCCCAAACTTTCATATCGGTAAGACTCAGGAGCAATGGACTAAACGGGAACAAACACAATCAATTAATCACAACCATGAAGCTGAATCAACAGATTTTAGGCAAAAGTTTTAACTTTCATTCAGAAAGTAATTTGTTATGATCTCCTGTTAACAGCAGTGAAAAGAACACCAAATAAATCTGAGTCAACTTTAGATTAGACCTAAATATTCACATGTTCTGCATTGCATCATTTTAAAAGACGGAAACTGCTTATTCACACAACTCACATAGGAATGATCTGGGTCGGTGGTATCGGTCTGAATTCCCAGAACGGTTCGGCTCCCGTATCGCACAAGAAACACAGTTATCTGAAACGAGTGAAGAGAGAGTTTGATCTGAAGTGTTTCAGGAAGCAGGTGACAGTTTCTTCTTTTTAGCTTTTTTTAAAATATCAAACAGTGTAAACTAAAAATATTTAACAAGTGTGATAAAAGTTATAACCAAACAACAAAACTTACCGAAACACCTTCAAGGGTAGTATAACTCATTTGCACGGAGCAGCTCATTTCTCCTTCCATAGTGGGTATTTTGCTCTGTACTTTGTTCTCAAGAGCGACGTCACGTTGTGTCCTTTGGAAAGTAACTTTTCCAGAGGCGGAAGGACCACTCATTTTCTCCAGGCAGTCGGCGCTGAAACAGAAAGAAGTCCTACCGGAGCCGTCCACGTCCACCTGTTGAAAATCAAAGGCACAAATCAAATCGAGAAGTTTCGTCTGAAAGTTTCCTGCAGAGACTAATTGGATCCATGTCTGCTGCACACAAAACGGAACAGTCCTGCAAGTCAGAGATTCACTTTCAAACATGTTGATAGTTGAAGGACACGCCTCCGGCTGATGTGAGGGGAGTTTGTTGTAGTTTTGTGGAGTTGAATATATGTGTGGTGATCGAAGGACCTTCATGGGTGGAAATATGTCCACGCTGCAGTCTGAGCATCTTTAATCTCTAATGGGACGTGGTTTCAACTCTGAATCCACGATGTTACAAAAGAATTGATGAATCAGCATTTACTGTATGAGCTATGTTTATTGTTCTGATGTAACTTGAACTAGTTTCCTTAGGAACAGTTACGATCTTTACATTCCCACTGTCGTCTGCTTGTTAAATCTGGACACCAGCAGGTGGAGGATTAAAACGTGCCAAGATCATCTTCATCCTACTCACTTTGAGAGTGCGGTAGACCACCTCAAAGAAGGTGATGGGACATGAGCTGAAGTCGTACGTATGTGGCAGAGAAAAACTCCCAGAAGCATCTGGACTCTCCGCCTCGGCACCTGCAGAGATGAAGACACAAACGGGAAGTGGTCTGGGTCTGAGGACGACAAGTAAAGCTGCAGAAACAAACTTTAGCAGAAGTTAACTTTCTCCATGTAAGAGTAGTTGCTTTAACGGAGGACTTGTAGGACTTTTACTGAAGGGAAGTGTTGGATATTTCTGTCTCCAGCAGTAGGCGAGTGTCTGACTTACCTGTCCCTATCACACTGATGTCCATGAAGTTGACTTTTCGTTCAGAATCCACTTCTACCATCCCCAAACTTTCATATCGGTAAGACTCAGGAGCAATGGACTAAACGGGAACAAACACAATCAATTAATCACAACCATGAAGCTGAATCAACAGATTTTAGGCAAAAGTTTTAACTTTCATTCAGAAAGTAATTTGTTATGATCTCCTGTTAACTGCAGTGGAAAGAACACCAAATAAATCTGAGTCAACTTTAGATTAGACCTTAATATTCACATGTTCTGCATTGCATCATTTTAAAAGACGGAAACTGCTTATTCACACAACTCACATAAGAATGATCTGGGTCGGTGGTATCGGTCTGAATTCCCAGAACGGTTCGGCTCCCGTATCGCACAAGAAACACAGTTATCTGAAACGAGTGAAGAGAGAGTTTGATCTGAAGTGTTTCAGGAAGCAGGTGACAGTTTCTTCTTTTTAGCTTTTTTTAAAATATCAAACAGTGTAAACTAAAAATATTTAATAAGTGTGATAAAAGTTATAACCAAACAACAAAACTTACCGAAACACCTTCAAGGGTAGTATAACTCATTTGCACGGAGCAGCTCATTTCTCCTTCCATAGTGGGTATTTTGCTCTGTACTTTGTTCTCAAGAGCGACGTCACGTTGTGTCCTTTGGAAAGTAACTTTTCCAGAGGCGGAAGGACCACTCATTTTCTCGAGGCAGTCGGCGCTGAAACAGAAAGAAGTCCTACCGGAGCCGTCCACGTCCACCTGTTGAAAATCAAAGGCACAAATCAAATCGAGAAGTTTCGTCTGAAAGTTTCCTGCAGAGACTAATTGGATCCATGTCTGCTGCACACAAAACGGAACAGTCCTGCAAGTCAGAGATTCACTTTCAAACATGTTGATAGTTGAAGGACACGCCTCCGGCTGATGTGAGGGGAGTTTGTTGTAGTTTTGTGGAGTTGAATATATGTGTGGTGATCGCAGGACCTTCATGGGTGGAAATATGTGCACGCGGCAGTCTGAGCATCTTTAATCTCTAATGGGACGTGGTTTCAACTCTGAATCCACGATGTTACAAAAGAATTGATGAATCAGCATTTACTGTATGAGCTATGTTTATTGTTCTGATGTAACTTGAACTAGTTTCCTTAGGAACAGTTACGATCTTTACATTCCCACTGTCGACTGCTTGTTAAATCTGGACACCAGCAGGTGGAGGATTAAAACGTGCCAAGATCATCTTCATCCTACTCACTTTGAGAGTGCGGTAGACCACCTCAAAGAAGGTGATGGGACATGAGCTGAAGTCGTACGTATGTGGCAGAGGAAAACTCCCAGAAGCATCTGGACTCTCCGCCTCGGCACCTGCAGAGATGAAGACACAAACGGGAAGTGGTCTGGGTCTGAGGACGACAAGTAAAGCTGCAGAAACAAACTTTAGCAGAAGTTAACTTTCTCCATGTAAGAGTAGTTGCTTTAACGGAGGACTTGTAGGACTTTTACTGAAGGGAAGTGTTGAATATTTCTGTCTCCAGCAGTAGGCGAGTGTCTGACTTACCTGTCCCTATCACACTGATGTCCATGAAGTTGACTTTTCGTTCAGAATCCACTTCTACCATCCCCAAACTTTCATATCGGTAAGACTCAGGAGCAATGGACTAAACGGGAACAAACACAATCAATTAATCACAACCATGAAGCTGAATCAACAGATTTTAGGCAAAAGTTTTAACTTTCATTCAGAAAGTAACTTGTTATGATCTCCTGTTAACTGCAGTGGAAAGAACACCAAATAAATCTGAGTCAACTTTAGATTAGACCTAAATATTCACATGTTCTGCATTGCATCATTTTAAAAGACGGAAACTGCTTATTCACACAACTCACATAAGAATGATCTGGGTCGGTGGTATCGGTCTGAATTCCCAGAGCGGTTTGGCTCCCGTATCCCACAAGAAACACAGTTATCTGAAACGAGTGAAGAGAGAGTTTGATCTGAAGTGTTTCAGGAAGCAGGTGACAGTTTCTTCTTTTTAGCTTTTTTTAAAATATCAAACAGTGTAAACTAAAAATATTTAATAAGTGTGATAAAAGTTATAACCAAACAACAAAACTTACCGAAACACCTTCAAGGGTAGTATAACTCATTTGCACGGAGCAGCTCATTTCTCCTTCCATAGTGGGTATTTTGCTCTGTACTTTGTTCTCAAGAGCGACGTCACGTTGTGTCCTTTGGAAAGTAACTTTTCCAGAGGCGGAAGGACCACTCATTTTCTCCAGGCAGTCGGCGCTGAAACAGAAAGAAGTCCTACCGGAGCCGTCCACGTCCACCTGTTGAAAATCAAAGGCACAAATCAAATCGAGAAGTTTCGTCTGAAAGTTTCCTGCAGAGACTAATTGGATCCATGTCTGCTGCACACAAAACGGAACAGTCCTGCAAGTCAGAGATTCACTTTCAAACATGTTGATAGTTGAAGGACACGCCTCCGGCTGATGTGAGGGGAGTTTGTTGTAGTTTTGTGGAGTTGAATATATGTGTGGTGATCGCAGGACCTTCATGGGTGGAAATATGTGCACAAGGCAGTCTGAGCATCTTTAATCTCTAATGGGACGTGGTTTCAACTCTGAATCCACGATGTTACAAAAGAATTGATGAATCAGCATTTACTGTATGAGCTATGTTTATTGTTCTGATGTAACTTGAACCAGTTTCCTTAGGAACAGTTACGATCTTTACATTCCCACTGTCGTCTGCTTGTTAAATCTGGACACCAGCAGGTGGAGGATTAAAACGTGCCAAGATCATCTTCATCCTACTCACTTTGAGAGTGCGGTAGACCACCTCAAAGAAGGTGATGGGACATGAGCTGAAGTCGTACGTATGTGGCAGAGAAAAACTCCCAGAAGCATCTGGACTCTCCGCCTCGGCACCTGCAGAGATGAAGACACAAACGGGAAGTGGTCTGGGTCTGAGGACGACAAGTAAAGCTGCAGAAACAAACTTTAGCAGAAGTTAACTTTCTCCATGTAAGAGTAGTTGCTTTAACGGAGGACTTGTAGGACTTTTACTGAAGGGAAGTGTTGAATATTTCTGTCTCCAGCAGTAGGCGAGTGTCTGACTTACCTGTCCCTATCACACTGATGTCCATGAAGTTGACTTTTCGTTCAGAATCCACTTCTACCATCCCCAAACTTTCATATCGGTAAGACTCAGGAGCAATGGACTAAACGGGAACAAACACAATCAATTAATCACAACCATGAAGCTGAATCAACAGATTTTAGGCAAAAGTTTTAACTTTCATTCAGAAAGTAATTTGTTATGATCTCCTGTTAACTGCAGTGGAAAGAACACCAAATAAATCTGAGTCAACTTTAGATTAGACCTAAATATTCACATGTTCTGCATTGCATCATTTTAAAAGACGGAAACTGCTTATTCACACAACTCACATAAGAATGATCTGGGTCGGTGGTATCGGTCTGAATTCCCAGAACGGTTCGGCTCCCGTATCGCACAAGAAACACAGTTATCTGAAACGAGTGAAGAGAGAGTTTGATCTGAAGTGTTTCAGGAAGCAGGTGACAGTTTCTTCTTTTTAGCTTTTTTTTAAAATATCAAACAGTGTAAACTAAAAATATTTAATAAGTGTGATAAAAGTTATAACCAAACAACAAAACTTACCGAAACACCTTCAAGGGTAGTATAACTCATTTGCACGGAGCAGCTCATTTCTCCTTCCATAGTGGGTATTTTGCTCTGTACTTTGTTCTCAAGAGCGACGTCACGTTGTGTCCTTTGGAAAGTAACTTTTCCAGAGGCGGAAGGACCACTCATTTTCTCCAGGCAGTCGGCGCTGAAACAGAAAGAAGTCCTACCGGAGCCGTCCACGTCCACCTGTTGAAAATCAAAGGCACAAATCAAATCGAGAAGTTTCGTCTGAAAGTTTCCTGCAGAGACTAATTGGATCCATGTCTGCTGCACACAAAACGGAACAGTCCTGCAAGTCAGAGATTCACTTTCAAACATGTTGATAGTTGAAGGACACGCCTCCGGCTGATGTGAGGGGAGTTTGTTGTAGTTTTGTGGAGTTGAATATATGTGTGGTGATCGCAGGACCTTCATGGGTGGAAATATGTGCACGCGGCAGTCTGAGCATCTTTAATCTCTAATGGGACGTGGTTTCAACTCTGAATCCACGATGTTACAAAAGAATTGATGAATCAGCATTTACTGTATGAGCTATGTTTATTGTTCTGATGTAACTTGAACTAGTTTCCTTAGGAACAGTTACGATCTTTACATTCCCACTGTCGTCTGCTTGTTAAATCTGGACACCAGCAGGTGGAGGATTAAAACGTGCCAAGATCATCTTCATCCTACTCACTTTGAGAGTGCGGTAGACCACCTCAAAGAAGGTGATGGGACATGAGCTGAAGTCGTACGTATGTGGCAGAGGAAAACTCCCAGAAGCATCTGGACTCTCCGCCTCGGCACCTGCAGAGATGAAGACACAAACGGGAAGTGGTCTGGGTCTGAGGACGACAAGTAAAGCTGCAGAAACAAACTTTAGCAGAAGTTAACTTTCTCCATGTAAGAGTAGTTGCTTTAACGGAGGACTTGTAGGACTTTTACTGAAGGGAAGTGTTGGATATTTCTGTCTCCAGCAGTAGGCGAGTGTCTGACTTACCTGTCCCTATCACACTGATGTCCATGAAGTTGACTTTTCGTTCAGAATCCACTTCTACCATCCCCAAACTTTCATATCGGTAAGACTCAGGAGCAATGGACTAAACGGGAACAAACACAATCAATTAATCACAACCATGAAGCTGAATCAACAGATTTTAGGCAAAAGTTTTAACTTTCATTCAGAAAGTAATTTGTTATGCTCTCCTGTTAACTGCAGTGGAAAGAACACCAAATAAATCTGAGTCAACTTTAGATTAGACCTAAATATTCACATGTTCTGCATTGCATCATTTTAAAAGACGGAAACTGCTTATTCACACAACTCACATAAGAATGATCTGGGTCGGTGGTATCGGTCTGAATTCCCAGAACGGTTCGGCTCCCGTATCGCACAAGAAACACAGTTATCTGAAACGAGTGAAGAGAGAGTTTGATCTGAAGTGTTTCAGGAAGCAGGTGACAGTTTCTTCTTTTTAGCTTTTTTTAAAATATCAAACAGTGTAAACTAAAAACATTTAATAAGTGTGATAAAAGTTATAACCAAACAACAAAACTTACCGAAACACCTTCAAGGGTAGTATAACTCATTTGCACGGAGCAGCTCATTTCTCCTTCCATAGTGGGTATTTTGCTCTGTACTTTGTTCTCAAGAGCGACGTCACGTTGTGTCCTTTGGAAAGTAACTTTTCCAGAGGCGGAAGGACCACTCATTTTCTCCAGGCAGTCGGCGCTGAAACAGAAAGAAGTCCTACCGGAGCCGTCCACGTCCACCTGTTGAAAATCAAAGGCACAAATCAAATCGAGAAGTTTCGTCTGAAAGTTTCCTGCAGAGACTAATTGGATCCATGTCTGCTGCACACAAAACGGAACAGTCCTGCAAGTCAGAGATTCACTTTCAAACATGTTGATAGTTGAAGGACACGCCTCCGGCTGATGTGAGGGGAGTTTGTTGTAGTTTTGTGGAGTTGAATATATGTGTGGTGATCGCAGGACCTTCATGGGTGGAAATATGTGCACGCGGCAGTCTGAGCATCTTTAATCTCTAATGGAACGTGGTTTCCACTCTGAATCCACGATGTTACAAAAGAATTGATGAATCAGCATTTACTGTATGAGCTATGTTTATTGTTCTGATGTAACTTGAACTAGTTTCCTTAGGAACAGTTACGATCTTTACATTCCCACTGTCGTCTGCTTGTTAAATCTGGACACCAGCAGGTGGAGGATTAAAACGTGCCAAGATCATCTTCATCCTACTCACTTTGAGAGTGCGGTAGACCACCTCAAAGAAGGTGATGGGACATGAGCTGAAGTCGTACGTATGTGGCAGAGAAAAACTCCCAGAAGCATCTGGACTCTCCGCCTCGGCACCTGCAGAGATGAAGACACAAACGGGAAGTGGTCTGGGTCTGAGGACGACAAGTAAAGCTGCAGAAACAAACTTTAGCAGAAGTTAACTTTCTCCATGTAAGAGTAGTTGCTTTAACGGAGGACTTGTAGGACTTTTACTGAAGGGAAGTGTTGAATATTTCTGTCTCCAGCAGTAGGCGAGTGTCTGACTTACCTGTCCCTATCACACTGATGTCCATGAAGTTGACTTTTCGTTCAGAATCCACTTCTACCATCCCCAAACTTTCATATCGGTAAGACTCAGGAGCAATGGACTAAACGGGAACAAACACAATCAATTAATCACAACCATGAAGCTGAATCAACAGATTTTAGGCAAAAGTTTTAACTTTCATTCAGAAAGTAATTTGTTATGATCTCCTGTTAACTGCAGTGGAAAGAACACCAAATAAATCTGAGTCAACTTTAGATTAGACCTAAATATTCACATGTTCTGCATTGCATCATTTTAAAAGACGGAAACTGCTTATTCACACAACTCACATAAGAATGATCTGGGTCGGTGGTATCGGTCTGAATTCCCAGAACGGTTCGGCTCCCGTATCGCACAAGAAACACAGTTATCTGAAACGAGTGAAGAGAGAGTTTGATCTGAAGTGTTTCAGGAAGCAGGTGACAGTTTCTTCTTTTTAGCTTTTTTTTAAAATATCAAACAGTGTAAACTAAAAATATTTAATAAGTGTGATAAAAGTTATAACCAAACAACAAAACTTACCGAAACACCTTCAAGGGTAGTATAACTCATTTGCACGGAGCAGCTCATTTCTCCTTCCATAGTGGGTATTTTGCTCTGTACTTTGTTCTCAAGAGCGACGTCACGTTGTGTCCTTTGGAAAGTAACTTTTCCAGAGGCGGAAGGACCACTCATTTTCTCCAGGCAGTCGGCGCTGAAACAGAAAGAAGTCCTACCGGAGCCGTCCACGTCCACCTGTTGAAAATCAAAGGCACAAATCAAATCGAGAAGTTTCGTCTGAAAGTTTCCTGCAGAGACTAATTGGATCCATGTCTGCTGCACACAAAACGGAACAGTCCTGCAAGTCAGAGATTCACTTTCAAACATGTTGATAGTTGAAGGACACGCCTCCGGCTGATGTGAGGGGAGTTTGTTGTAGTTTTGTGGAGTTGAATATATGTGTGGTGATCGCAGGACCTTCATGGGTGGAAATATGTGCACGCGGCAGTCTGAGCATCTTTAATCTCTAATGGGACGTGGTTTCAACTCTGAATCCACGATGTTACAAAAGAATTGATGAATCAGCATTTACTGTATGAGCTATGTTTATTGTTCTGATGTAACTTGAACTAGTTTCCTTAGGAACAGTTACGATCTTTACATTCCCACTGTCGTCTGCTTGTTAAATCTGGACACCAGCAGGTGGAGGATTAAAACGTGCCAAGATCATCTTCATCCTACTCACTTTGAGAGTGCGGTAGACCACCTCAAAGAAGGTGATGGGACATGAGCTGAAGTCGTACGTATGTGGCAGAGGAAAACTCCCAGAAGCATCTGGACTCTCCGCCTCGGCACCTGCAGAGATGAAGACACAAACGGGAAGTGGTCTGGGTCTGAGGACGACAAGTAAAGCTGCAGAAACAAACTTTAGCAGAAGTTAACTTTCTCCATGTAAGAGTAGTTGCTTTAACGGAGGACTTGTAGGACTTTTACTGAAGGGAAGTGTTGGATATTTCTGTCTCCAGCAGTAGGCGAGTGTCTGACTTACCTGTCCCTATCACACTGATGTCCATGAAGTTGACTTTTCGTTCAGAATCCACTTCTACCATCCCCAAACTTTCATATCGGTAAGACTCAGGAGCAATGGACTAAACGGGAACAAACACAATCAATTAATCACAACCATGAAGCTGAATCAACAGATTTTAGGCAAAAGTTTTAACTTTCATTCAGAAAGTAATTTGTTATGCTCTCCTGTTAACTGCAGTGGAAAGAACACCAAATAAATCTGAGTCAACTTTAGATTAGACCTAAATATTCACATGTTCTGCATTGCATCATTTTAAAAGACGGAAACTGCTTATTCACACAACTCACATAAGAATGATCTGGGTCGGTGGTATCGGTCTGAATTCCCAGAACGGTTCGGCTCCCGTATCGCACAAGAAACACAGTTATCTGAAACGAGTGAAGAGAGAGTTTGATCTGAAGTGTTTCAGGAAGCAGGTGACAGTTTCTTCTTTTTAGCTTTTTTTAAAATATCAAACAGTGTAAACTAAAAACATTTAATAAGTGTGATAAAAGTTATAACCAAACAACAAAACTTACCGAAACACCTTCAAGGGTAGTATAACTCATTTGCACGGAGCAGCTCATTTCTCCTTCCATAGTGGGTATTTTGCTCTGTACTTTGTTCTCAAGAGCGACGTCACGTTGTGTCCTTTGGAAAGTAACTTTTCCAGAGGCGGAAGGACCACTCATTTTCTCCAGGCAGTCGGCGCTGAAACAGAAAGAAGTCCTACCGGAGCCGTCCACGTCCACCTGTTGAAAATCAAAGGCACAAATCAAATCGAGAAGTTTCGTCTGAAAGTTTCCTGCAGAGACTAATTGGATCCATGTCTGCTGCACACAAAACGGAACAGTCCTGCAAGTCAGAGATTCACTTTCAAACATGTTGATAGTTGAAGGACACGCCTCCGGCTGATGTGAGGGGAGTTTGTTGTAGTTTTGTGGAGTTGAATATATGTGTGGTGATCGCAGGACCTTCATGGGTGGAAATATGTGCACAAGGCAGTCTGAGCATCTTTAATCTCTAATGGAACGTGGTTTCAACTCTGAATCCACGATGTTACAAAAGAATTGATGAATCAGCATTTACTGTATGAGCTATGTTTATTGTTCTGATGTAACTTGAACCAGTTTCCTTAGGAACAGTTACGATCTTTACATTCCCACTGTCGTCTGCTTGTTAAATCTGGACACCAGCAGGTGGAGGATTAAAACGTGCCAAGATCATCTTCATCCTACTCACTTTGAGAGTGCGGTAGACCACCTCAAAGAAGGTGATGGGACATGAGCTGAAGTCGTACGTATGTGGCAGAGAAAAACTCCCAGAAGCATCTGGACTCTCCGCCTCGGCACCTGCAGAGATGAAGACACAAACGGGAAGTGGTCTGGGTCTGAGGACGACAAGTAAAGCTGCAGAAACAAACTTTAGCAGAAGTTAACTTTCTCCATGTAAGAGTAGTTGCTTTAACGGAGGACTTGTAGGACTTTTACTGAAGGGAAGTGTTGAATATTTCTGTCTCCAGCAGTAGGCGAGTGTCTGACTTACCTGTCCCTATCACACTGATGTCCATGAAGTTGACTTTTCGTTCAGAATCCACTTCTACCATCCCCAAACTTTCATATCGGTAAGACTCAGGAGCAATGGACTAAACGGGAACAAACACAATCAATTAATCACAACCATGAAGCTGAATCAACAGATTTTAGGCAAAAGTTTTAACTTTCATTCAGAAAGTAATTTGTTATGCTCTCCTGTTAACTGCAGTGGAAAGAACACCAAATAAATCTGAGTCAACTTTAGATTAGACCTAAATATTCACATGTTCTGCATTGCATCATTTTAAAAGACGGAAACTGCTTATTCACACAACTCACATAAGAATGATCTGGGTCGGTGGTATCGGTCTGAATTCCCAGAACGGTTCGGCTCCCGTATCGCACAAGAAACACAGTTATCTGAAACGAGTGAAGAGAGAGTTTGATCTGAAGTGTTTCAGGAAGCAGGTGACAATTTCTTCTTTTTAGCTTTTTTTAAAATATCAAACAGTGTAAACTAAAAATATTTAATAAGTGTGATAAAAGTTATAACCAAACAACAAAACTTACCGAAACACCTTCAAGGGTAGTATAACTCATTTGCACGGAGCAGCTCATTTCTCCTTCCATAGTGGGTATTTTGCTCTGTACTTTGTTCTCAAGAGCGACGTCACGTTGTGTCCTTTGGAAAGTAACTTTTCCAGAGGCGGAAGGACCACTCATTTTCTCCAGGCAGTCGGCGCTGAAACAGAAAGAAGTCCTACCGGAGCCGTCCACGTCCACCTGTTGAAAATCAAAGGCACAAATCAAATCGAGAAGTTTCGTCTGAAAGTTTCCTGCAGAGACTAATTGGATCCATGTCTGCTGCACACAAAACGGAACAGTCCTGCAAGTCAGAGATTCACTTTCAAACATGTTGATAGTTGAAGGACACGCCTCCGGCTGATGTGAGGGGAGTTTGTTGTAGTTTTGTGGAGTTGAATATATGTGTGGTGATCGCAGGACCTTCATGGGTGGAAATATGTGCACAAGGCAGTCTGAGCATCTTTAATCTCTAATGGGACGTGGTTTCAACTCTGAATCCACGATGTTACAAAAGAATTGATGAATCAGCATTTACTGTATGAGCTATGTTTATTGTTCTGATGTAACTTGAACCAGTTTCCTTAGGAACAGTTACGATCTTTACATTCCCACTGTCGTCTGCTTGTTAAATCTGGACACCAGCAGGTGGAGGATTAAAACGTGCCAAGATCATCTTCATCCTACTCACTTTGAGAGTGCGGTAGACCACCTCAAAGAAGGTGATGGGACATGAGCTGAAGTCGTACGTATGTGGCAGAGAAAAACTCTCAGAAGCATCTGGACTCTCCGCCTCGGCACCTGCAGAGATGAAGACACAAACGGGAAGTGGTCTGGGTCTGAGGACGACAAGTAAAGCTGCAGAAACAAACTTTAGCAGAAGTTAACTTTCTCCATGTAAGAGTAGTTGCTTTAACGGAGGACTTGTAGGACTTTTACTGAAGGGAAGTGTTGAATATTTCTGTCTCCAGCAGTAGGCGAGTGTCTGACTTACCTGTCCCTATCACACTGATGTCCATGAAGTTGACTTTTCGTTCAGAATCCACTTCTACCATCCCCAAACTTTCATATCGGTAAGACTCAGGAGCAATGGACTAAACGGGAACAAACACAATCAATTAATCACAACCATGAAGCTGAATCAACAGATTTTAGGCAAAAGTTTTAACTTTCATTCAGAAAGTAATTTGTTATGATCTCCTGTTAACTGCAGTGGAAAGAACACCAAATAAATCTGAGTCAACTTTAGATTAGACCTAAATATTCACATGTTCTGCATTGCATCATTTTAAAAGACGGAAACTGCTTATTCACACAACTCACATAAGAATGATCTGGGTCGGTGGTATCGGTCTGAATTCCCAGAACGGTTCGGCTCCCGTATCGCACAAGAAACACAGTTATCTGAAACGAGTGAAGAGAGAGTTTGATCTGAAGTGTTTCAGGAAGCAGGTGACAATTTCTTCTTTTTAGCTTTTTTTAAAATATCAAACAGTGTAAACTAAAAACATTTAATAAGTGTGATAAAAGTTATAACCAAACAACAAAACTTACCGAAACACCTTCAAGGGTAGTATAACTCATTTGCACGGAGCAGCTCATTTCTCCTTCCATAGTGGGTATTTTGCTCTGTACTTTGTTCTCAAGAGCGACGTCACGTTGTGTCCTTTGGAAAGTAACTTTTCCAGAGGCGGAAGGACCACTCATTTTCTCCAGGCAGTCGGCGCTGAAACAGAAAGAAGTCCTACCGGAGCCGTCCACGTCCACCTGTTGAAAATCAAAGGCACAAATCAAATCGAGAAGTTTCGTCTGAAAGTTTCCTGCAGAGACTAATTGGATCCATGTCTGCTGCACACAAAACGGAACAGTCCTGCAAGTCAGAGATTCACTTTCAAACATGTTGATAGTTGAAGGACACGCCTCCGGCTGATGTGAGGGGAGTTTGTTGTAGTTTTGTGGAGTTGAATATATGTGTGGTGATCGCAGGACCTTCATGGGTGGAAATATGTGCACAAGGCAGTCTGAGCATCTTTAATCTCTAATGGGACGTGGTTTCAACTCTGAATCCACGATGTTACAAAAGAATTGATGAATCAGCATTTACTGTATGAGCTATGTTTATTGTTCTGATGTAACTTGAACTAGTTTCCTTAGGAACAGTTACGATCTTTACATTCCCACTGTCGTCTGCTTGTTACATCTGGACACCAGCAGGTGGAGGATTAAAACGTGCCAAGATCATCTTCATCCTACTCACTTTGAGAGTGCGGTAGACCACCTCAAAGAAGGTGATGGGACATGAGCTGAAGTCGTACGTATGTGGCAGAGAAAAACTCCCAGAAGCATCTGGACTCTCCGCCTCGGCACCTGCAGAGATGAAGACACAAACGGGAAGTGGTCTGGGTCTGAGGACGACAAGTAAAGCTGCAGAAACAAACTTTAGCAGAAGTTAACTTTCTCCATGTAAGAGTAGTTGCTTTAACGGAGGACTTGTAGGACTTTTACTGAAGGGAAGTGTTGAATATTTCTGTCTCCAGCAGTAGGCGAGTGTCTGACTTACCTGTCCCTATCACACTGATGTCCATGAAGTTGACTTTTCGTTCAGAATCCACTTCTACCATCCCCAAACTTTCATATCGGTAAGACTCAGGAGCAATGGACTAAACGGGAACAAACACAATCAATGAATCACAACCATGAAGCTGAATCAACAGATTTTAGGCAAAAGTTTTAACTTTCATTCAGAAAGTAATTTGTTATGATCTCCTGTTAACTGCAGTGGAAAGAACACCAAATAAATCTGAGTCAACTTTAGATTAGACCTAAATATTCACATGTTCTGCATTGCATCATTTTAAAAGACGGAAACTGCTTATTCACACAACTCACATAAGAATGATCTGGGTCGGTGGTATCGGTCTGAATTCCCAGAACGGTTCGGCTCCCGTATCGCACAAGAAACACAGTTATCTGAAACGAGTGAAGAGAGAGTTTGATCTGAAGTGTTTCAGGAAGCAGGTGACAGTTTCTTCTTTTTAGCTTTTTTTAAAATATCAAACAGTGTAAACTAAAAATATTTAATAAGTGTGATAAAAGTTATAACCAAACAACAAAACTTACCGAAACACCTTCAAGGGTAGTATAACTCATTTGCACGGAGCAGCTCATTTCTCCTTCCATAGTGGGTATTTTGCTCTGTACTTTGTTCTCAAGAGCGACGTCACGTTGTGTCCTTTGGAAAGTAACTTTTCCAGAGGCGGAAGGACCACTCATTTTCTCCAGGCAGTCTGCGCTGAAACAGAAAGAAGTCCTACCGGAGCCGTCCACGTCCACCTGTTGAAAATCAAAGGCACAAATCAAATCGAGAAGTTTCGTCTGAAAGTTTCCTGCAGAGACTAATTGGATCCATGTCTGCTGCACACAAAACGGAACAGTCCTGCAAGTCAGAGATTCACTTTCAAACATGTTGATAGTTGAAGGACACGCCTCCGGCCGATGTGAGGGGAGTTTGTCGTAGTTTTGTGGAGTTGAATATATGTGTGGTGATCGCAGGACCTTCATGGGTGGAAATATGTGCACGCGGCAGTCTGAGCATCTTTAATCTCTAATGGGACGTGGTTTCAACTCTGAATCCACGATGTTACAAAAGAATTGATGAATCAGCATTTACTGTATGAGCTATGTTTATTGTTCTGATGTAACTTGAACTAGTTTCCTTAGGAACAGTTACGATCTTTACATTCCCACTGTCGTCTGCTTGTTAAATCTGGACACCAGCAGGTGGAGGATTAAAACGTGCCAAGATCATCTTCATCCTACTCACTTTGAGAGTGCGGTAGACCACCTCAAAGAAGGTGATGGGACATGAGCTGAAGTCGTACGTATGTGGCAGAGGAAAACTCCCAGAAGCATCTGGACTCTCCGCCTCGGCACCTGCAGAGATGAAGACACAAACGGGAAGTGGTCTGGGTCTGAGGACGACAAGTAAAGCTGCAGAAACAAACTTTAGCAGAAGTTAACTTTCTCCGTGTAAGAGTAGTTGCTTTAACGGAGGACTTGTAGGACTTTTACTGAAGGGAAGTGTTGAATATTTCTGTCTCCAGCAGTAGGCGAGTGTCTGACTTACCTGTCCCTATCACACTGATGTCCATGAAGTTGACTTTTCGTTCAGAATCCACTTCTACCATCCCCAAACTTTCATATCGGTAAGACTCAGGAGCAATGGACTAAACGGGAACAAACACAATCAATTAATCACAACCATGAAGCTGAATCAACAGATTTTAGGCAAAAGTTTTAACTTTCATTCAGAAAGTAATTTGTTATGATCTCCTGTTAACTGCAGTGGAAAGAACACCAAATAAATCTGAGTCAACTTTAGATTAGACCTAAATATTCACATGTTCTGCATTGCATCATTTTAAAAGACGGAAACTGCTTATTCACACAACTCACATAAGAATGATCTGGGTCGGTGGTATCGGTCTGAATTCCCAGAACGGTTCGGCTCCCGTATCGCACAAGAAACACAGTTATCTGAAACGAGTGAAGAGAGAGTTTGATCTGAAGTGTTTCAGGAAGCAGGTGACAGTTTCTTCTTTTTAGCTTTTTTTTAAAATATCAAACAGTGTAAACTAAAAATATTTAATAAGTGTGATAAAAGTTATAACCAAACAACAAAACTTACCGAAACACCTTCAAGGGTAGTATAACTCATTTGCACGGAGCAGCTCATTTCTCCTTCCATAGTGGGTATTTTGCTCTGTACTTTGTTCTCAAGAGCGACGTCACGTTGTGTCCTTTGGAAAGTAACTTTTCCAGAGGCGGAAGGACCACTCATTTTCTCGAGGCAGTCGGCGCTGAAACAGAAAGAAGTCCTACCGGAGCCATCCACGTCCACCTGTTGAAAATCAAAGGCACAAATCAAATCGAGAAGTTTCGTCTGAAAGCTTCCTGCAGAGACTAATTGGATCCATGTCTGCAGCACACAAAACGGAACAGTCCTGCAAGTCAGAGATTCACTTTCAAACATGTTGATAGTTGAAGGACACGGCTCCGGCTGATGTGAGGGGAGTTTGTTGTAGTTTTGTGGAGTTGAATATATGTGTGGTGATCGCAGGACCTTCATGGGTGGAAATATGTGCAGGCGGCAGTCTGAGCATCTTTAATCTCTAATGGAACGTGGTTTCAACTCTGAATCCACGATGTTACAAAAGAATTGATGAATCAGCATTTACTGTATGAGCTATGTTTATTGTTCTGATGTAACTTGAACTAGTTTCCTTAGGAACAGTTACGATCTTTACATTCCCACTGTCGTCTGCTTGTTAAATCTGGACACCAGCAGGTGGAGGATTAAAACGTGCCAAGATCATCTTCATCCTACTCACTTTGAGAGTGCGGTAGACCACCTCAAAGAAGGTGATGGGACATGAGCTGAAGTCGTACGTATGTGGCAGAGGAAAACTCCCAGAAGCATCTGGACTCTCCGCCTCGGCACCTGCAGAGATGAAGACACAAACGGGAAGTGGTCTGGGTCTGAGGACGACAAGTAAAGCTGCAGAAACAAACTTTAGCAGAAGTTAACTTTCTCCGTGTAAGAGTAGTTGCTTTAACGGAGGACTTGTAGGACTTTTACTGAAGGGAAGTGTTGAATATTTCTGTCTCCAGCAGTAGGCGAGTGTCTGACTTACCTGTCCCTATCGCACTGATGTCCATGAAGTTGACTTTTCGTTCAGAATCCACTTCTACCATCCCCAAACTTTCATATCGGTAAGACTCAGGAGCAATGGACTAAACGGGAACAAACACAATCAATTAATCACAACCATGAAGCTGAATCAACAGATTTTAGGCAAAAGTTTTAACTTTCATTCAGAAAGTAATTTGTTATGATCTCCTGTTAACTGCAGTGGAAAGAACACCAAATAAATCTGAGTCAACTTTAGATTAGACCTAAATATTCACGTGTTCTTCATTGCATCATTTTAAAAGACGGAAACTGCTTATTCACACAACTCACATAAGAATGATCTGGGTCGGTGGTATCGGTCTGAATTCCCAGAACGGTTCGGCTCCCGTATCGCACAAGAAACACAGTTATCTGAAACGAGTGAAGAGAGAGTTTGATCTGAAGTGTTTCAGGAAGCAGGTGACAGTTTCTTCTTTTTAGCTTTTTTTAAAATATCAAACAGTGTAAACTAAAAATATTTAATAAGTGTGATAAAAGTTATAACCAAACAACAAAACTTACCGAAACACCTTCAAGGGTAGTATAACTCATTTGCACGGAGCAGCTCATTTCTCCTTCCATAGTGGGTATTTTGCTCTGTACTTTGTTCTCAAGAGCGACGTCACGTTGTGTCCTTTGGAAAGTAACTTTTCCAGAGGCGGAAGGACCACTCATTTTCTCCAGGCAGTCGGCGCTGAAACAGAAAGAAGTCCTACCGGAGCCGTCCACGTCCACCTGTTGAAAATCAAAGGCACAAATCAAATCGAGAAGTTTCGTCTGAAAGTTTCCTGCAGAGACTAATTGGATCCATGTCTGCTGCACACAAAACGGAACAGTCCTGCAAGTCAGAGATTCACTTTCAAACATGTTGATAGTTGAAGGACACGCCTCCGGCTGATGTGAGGGGAGTTTGTTGTAGTTTTGTGGAGTTGAATATATGTGTGGTGATCGCAGGACCTTCATGGGTGGGAATATGTGCACGCGGCAGTCTGAGCATCTTTAATCTCTAATGGAACGTGGTTTCAACTCTGAATCCACGATGTTACAAAAGAATTGATGAATCAGCATTTACTGTATGAGCTATGTTTATTGTTCTGATGTAACTTGAACTAGTTTCCTTAGGAACAGTTACGATCTTTACATTCCCACTGTCGTCTGCTTGTTAAATCTGGACACCAGCAGGTGGAGGATTAAAACGTGCCAAGATCATCTTCATCCTACTCACTTTGAGAGTGCGGTAGACCACCTCAAAGAAGGTGATGGGACATGAGCTGAAGTCGTACGTATGTGGCAGAGGAAAACTCCCAGAAGCATCTGGACTCTCCGCCTCGGCACCTGCAGAGATGAAGACACAAACGGGAAGTGGTCTGGGTCTGAGGACGACGAGTAAAGCTGCAGAAACAAACTTTAGCAGAAGTTAACTTTCTCCATGTAAGAGTAGTTGCTTTAACGGAGGACTTGTAGGACTTTTACTGAAGGGAAGTGTTGAATATTTCTGTCTCCAGCAGTAGGCGAGTGTCTGACTTACCTGTCCCTATCACACTGATGTCCATGAAGTTGACTTTTCGTTCAGAATCCACTTCTACCATCCCCAAACTTTCATATCGGTAAGACTCAGGAGCAATGGACTAAACGGGAACAAACACAATCAATTAATCACAACCATGAAGCTGAATCAACAGATTTTAGGCAAAAGTTTTAACTTTCATTCAGAAAGTAATTTGTTATGCTCTCCTGTTAACTGCAGTGGAAAGAACACCAAATAAATCTGAGTCAACTTTAGATTAGACCTAAATATTCACATGTTCTGCATTGCATCATTTTAAAAGACGGAAACTGCTTATTCACACAACTCACATAAGAATGATCTGGGTCGGTGGTATCGGTCTGAATTCCCAGAACGGTTCGGCTCCCGTATCGCACAAGAAACACAGTTATCTGAAACGAGTGAAGAGAGAGTTTGATCTGAAGTGTTTCAGGAAGCAGGTGACAGTTTCTTCTTTTTAGCTTTTTTTAAAATATCAAACAGTGTAAACTAAAAATATTTAATAAGTGTGATAAAAGTTATAACCAAACAACAAAACTTACCGAAACACCTTCAAGGGTAGTATAACTCATTTGCACGGAGCAGCTCATTTCTCCTTCCATAGTGGGTATTTTGCTCTGTACTTTGTTCTCAAGAGCGACGTCACGTTGTGTCCTTTGGAAAGTAACTTTTCCAGAGGCGGAAGGACCACTCATTTTCTCCAGGCAGTCGGCGCTGAAACAGAAAGAAGTCCTACCGGAGCCGTCCACGTCCACCTGTTGAAAATCAAAGGCACAAATCAAATCGAGAAGTTTCGTCTGAAAGTTTCCTGCAGAGACTAATTGGATCCATGTCTGCTGCACACAAAACGGAACAGTCCTGCAAGTCAGAGATTCACTTTCAAACATGTTGATAGTTGAAGGACACGCCTCCGGCTGATGTGAGGGGAGTTTGTTGTAGTTTTGTGGAGTTGAATATATGTGTGGTGATCGCAGAACCTTCATGGGTGGAAATATGTGCACGCGGCAGTCTGAGCATCTTTAATCTCTAATGGAACGTGGTTTCAACTCTGAATCCACGATGTTACATAAGAATTGATGAATCAGCATTTACTGTATGAGCTATGTTTATTGTTCTGATGTAACTTGAACTAGTTTCCTTAGGAACAGTTACGATCTTTACATTCCCACTGTCGTCTGCTTGTTAAATCTGGACACCAGCAGGTGGAGGATTAAAACGTGCCAAGATCATCTTCATCCTACTCACTTTGAGAGTGCGGTAGACCACCTCAAAGAAGGTGATGGGACATGAGCTGAAGTCGTACGTATGTGGCAGAGAAAAACTCCCAGAAGCATCTGGACTCTCCGCCTCGGCACCTGCAGAGATGAAGACACAAACGGGAAGTGGTCTGGGTCTGAGGACGACAAGTAAAGCTGCAGAAACAAACTTTAGCAGAAGTTAACTTTCTCCATGTAAGAGTAGTTGCTTTAACGGAGGACTTGTAGGACTTTTACTGAAGGGAAGTGTTGAATATTTCTGTCTCCAGCAGTAGGCGAGTGTCTGACTTACCTGTCCCTATCACACTGATGTCCATGAAGTTGACTTTTCGTTCAGAATCCACTTCTACCGTCCCCAAACTTTCATATCGGTAAGACTCAGGAGCAATGGACTAAACGGGAACAAACACAATCAATTAATCACAACCATGAAGCTGAATCAACAGATTTTAGGCAAAAGTTTTAACTTTCATTCAGAAAGTAATTTGTTATGATCTCCTGTTAACTGCAGTGGAAAGAACACCAAATAAATCTGAGTCAACTTTAGATTAGACCTAAATATTCACATGTTCTGCATTGCATCATTTTAAAAGACGGAAACTGCTTATTCACACAACTCACATAAGAATGATCTGGGTCGGTGGTATCGGTTTGAATTCCCAGAACGGTTCGGCTCCCGTATCGCACAAGAAACACAGTTATCTGAAACGAGTGAAGAGAGAGTTTGATCTGAAGTGTTTCAGGAAGCAGGTGACAGTTTCTTCTTTTTAGCTTTTTTTAAAATATCAAACAGTGTAAACTAAAAATATTTAATAAGTGTGATAAAAGTTATAACCAAACAACAAAACTTACCGAAACACCTTCAAGGGTAGTATAACTCATTTGCACGGAGCAGCTCATTTCTCCTTCCATAGTGGGTATTTTGCTCTGTACTTTGTTCTCAAGAGCGACGTCACGTTGTGTCCTTTGGAAAGTAACTTTTCCAGAGGCGGAAGGACCACTCATTTTCTCCAGGCAGTCGGCGCTGAAACAGAAAGAAGTCCTACCGGAGCCGTCCACGTCCACCTGTTGAAAATCAAAGGCACAAATCAAATCGAGAAGTTTCGTCTGAAAGTTTCCTGCAGAGACTAATTGGATCCATGTCTGCTGCAAACAAAACGGAACAGTCCTGCAAGTCAGAGATTCACTTTCAAACACGTTGATAGTTGAAGGACACGCCTCCGGCTGATGTGAGGGGAGTTTGTTGGAGTTTTGTGGAGTTGAATATATGTGTGGTGATCGCAGGACCTTCATGGGTGGAAATATGTGCACGCGGCAGTCTGAGCATCTTTAATCTCTAATGGGACGTGGTTTCAACTCTGAATCCACGATGTTACAAAAGAATTGATGAATCAGCATTTACTGTATGAGCTATGTTTATTGTTCTGATGTAACTTGAACTAGTTTCCTTAGGAACAGTTACGATCTTTACATTCCCACTGTCGTCTGCTTGTTAAATCTGGACACCAGCAGGTGGAGGATTAAAACGTGCCAAGATCATCTTCATCCTACTCACTTTGAGAGTGCGGTAGACCACCTCAAAGAAGGTGATGGGACATGAGCTGAAGTCGTACGTATGTGGCAGAGGAAAACTCCCAGAAGCATCTGGACTCTCCGCCTCGGCACCTGCAGAGATGAAGACACAAACGGGAAGTGGTCTGGGTCTGAGGACGACAAGTAAAGCTGCAGAAACAAACTTTAGCAGAAGTTAACTTTCTCCATGTAAGAGTAGTTGCTTTAACGGAGGACTTGTAGGACTTTTACTGAAGGGAAGTGTTGAATATTTCTGTCTCCAGCAGTAGGCGAGTGTCTGACTTACCTGTCCCTATCACACTGATGTCCATGAAGTTGACTTTTCGTTCAGAATCCACTTCTACCATCCCCAAACTTTCATATCGGTAAGACTCAGGAGCAATGGACTAAACGGGAACAA
The DNA here is from genome assembly GCF_033807715.1 of Cololabis saira. Taxonomy (NCBI): domain Eukaryota; kingdom Metazoa; phylum Chordata; class Actinopteri; order Beloniformes; family Belonidae; genus Cololabis; species Cololabis saira. The sequence goes on from NC_084590.1 coordinate 42,804,096, forward strand.
ACACAATCAATTAATCACAACCATGAAGCTGAATCAACAGATTTTAGGCAAAAGTTTTAACTTTCATTCAGAAAGTAATTTGTTATGATCTCCTGTTAACTGCAGTGGAAAGAACACCAAATAAATCTGAGTCAACTTTAGATTAGACCTAAATATTCACATGTTCTGCATTGCATCATTTTAAAAGACGGAAACTGCTTATTCACACAACTCACATAAGAATGATCTGGGTCGGTGGTATCGGTCTGAATTCCCAGAACGGTTCGGCTCCCGTATCGCACAAGAAACACAGTTATCTGAAACGAGTGAAGAGAGAGTTTGATCTGAAGTGTTTCAGGAAGCAGGTGACAGTTTCTTCTTTTTAGCTTTTTTTAAAATATCAAACAGTGTAAACTAAAAATATTTAATAAGTGTGATAAAAGTTATAACCAAACAACAAAACTTACCGAAACACCTTCAAGGGTAGTATAACTCATTTGCACGGAGCAGCTCATTTCTCCTTCCATAGTGGGTATTTTGCTCTGTACTTTGTTCTCAAGAGCGACGTCACGTTGTGTCCTTTGGAAAGTAACTTTTCCAGAGGCGGAAGGACCACTCATTTTCTCCAGGCAGTCGGCGCTGAAACAGAAAGAAGTCCTACCGGAGCCGTCCACGTCCACCTGTTGAAAATCAAAGGCACAAATCAAATCGAGAAGTTTCGTCTGAAAGTTTCCTGCAGAGACTAATTGGATCCATGTCTGCTGCACACAAAACGGAACAGTCCTGCAAGTCAGAGATTCACTTTCAAACATGTTGATAGTTGAAGGACACGCCTCCGGCTGATGTGAGGGGAGTTTGTTGTAGTTTTGTGGAGTTGAATATATGTGTGGTGATCGCAGGACCTTCATGGGTGGAAATATGTGCACGCGGCAGTCTGAGCATCTTTAATCTCTAATGGAACGTGGTTTACACTCTGAATCCACGATGTTACAAAAGAATTGATGAATCAGCATTTACTGTATGAGCTATGTTTATTGTTCTGATGTAACTTGAACTAGTTTCCTTAGGAACAGTTACGATCTTTACATTCCCACTGTCGTCTGCTTGTTAAATCTGGACACCAGAAGGTGGAGGATTAAAACGTGCCAAGATCATCTTCATCCTACTCACTTTGAGAGTGCGGTAGACCACCTCAAAGAAGGTGATGGGACATGAGCTGAAGTCGTACGTATGTGGCAGAGGAAAACTCCCAGAAGCATCTGGACTCTCCGCCTCGGCACCTGCAGAGATGAAGACACAAACGGGAAGTGTCCTGGGTCTGAGGACGACGAGTAAAGCTGCAGAAACAACGCCGAGGTGATCCGAGGACAGGCAGACGGATGAGATGGAAACAAGTTAAACGTGAGAAAATGAAGTTCAAACTCCAGCTAACAGAGTAAACCTTCACGTTTATTCTGTTGACGTTAGATGAAGTGGAACTGCAGGAAGGAAAGAAGACATTTATGGACCAACGCCAAACACAAAGGCACAAGAAAAACCCCAATATCTGACTTTAGAAATGGAAAACCTTTTGAAGGAAACGGAAATACAATTTTCTGAATTTCTTGGGTCTTTTACAATAAAAATGTTTTTAAAATGTTTGAAAATTCACGTGAAAAACATTTGAAAATTAAAATGTATTGCCATAATTTTGCAAATGTTGAACAAACCCTGAATATTTATTTAATACAAAAACTCAGATTTTCCTATTTTTATTAACATAAATTGAAAGAAAGACTCTTGGATCACAAGACAGATGTTAGATATCTGAGTGAAAAGTTAAGATCTCCACAGTGAAAGACTTTAATGCTCAAATATCATGAAATGAACAGTCATTTTATTTCTTCTCCAAAAGCTGCACGTGGAGGTTGGTCTTGTATCTGTACCGCCCCCTAGTGGCTTCAGAGGCTCGATGCATCTACATCAGAAACATCTGGCGGCAACAGTCACACCCGGCTCTTTTAAGAATGCTGGACGGATGATGGATAATATATGAAGTAGCTACATTTACTGTGGGATGTTGACAAACTTTAGCAGAAGTTAACTTTCTCCATGTAAGAATAGTTGCTTTAACGGAGGACTTGTAGGACTTTTACTGAAGGGAAGTGTTAAATATTTCTGTATCCAGCAGTAGGCGAGTGTCTGACTTACCTGTCCCTATCACACTGATGTCCATGAAGTTGACTTTTTGTTCAGAATCCACTTCTACCATCCCCAAACTTTCATATCGGTAAGACTCAGGAGCAATGGACTAAACGGGAACAAACACAATCAATTAATCACAACCATGAAGCTGAATCAACAGATTTTAGGCAAAAGTTTTAACTTTCATTCAGCAAGTAATTTGTTATGATCTCCTGTTAACTGCAGTGGAAAGAACACCAAATAAATCTGAGTCAACTTTAGATTAGACCTAAATATTCACATGTTCTGCATTGCATCATTTTAAAAGACGGAAACTGCTTATTCACACAACTCACATAAGAATGATCTGGGTCGGTGGTATCGGTCTGAATTCCCAGAACGGTTCGGCTCCCGTATCGCACAAGAAACACAGTTATCTGAAACGAGTGAAGAGAGAGTTTGATCTGAAGTGTTTCAGGAAGCAGGTCACAGTTTCTTCTTTTTAGCTTTTTTTAAAATATCAAACAGTGTAAACTAAAAATATTTAATAAGTGTGATAAAAGTTATAACCAAACAACAAAACTTACCGAAACACATCCAAGGGTAGTATAACTCATTTGCACGGAGCAACTCATTTCTCCTTCCATAGTGGGTATTTTGCTCCGTACTTTGTTCTCAAGAGCAACATCACGTTGTGTAATTTGAAAAGTAACATTCCCAAAGGCGAAAGGACCACTCATTTTCTCCAGGCAGTCGGCGCTGAAACATAGAGAAGTCATACCGGAGCAGTGCACATCCACCTGTTGAAAATCAAAGACACAAATCAAATCAAGAAGTTTCGTCTGAAAGTTTCCTGCAGTGACTAATTGGATCCATGTCTGCTGCACACAAAACGGAACAGTCCTGCAAGTCAGAGATTCACTTTCAAACATGTTGATAGTTGAAGGACACGCCTCCGGCTGATGTGAGGGGAGTTTGTTGTAGTTTTGTGGAGTTGAATATATGTGTGGTGATCGCAGAACCTTCATGGGTGGAAATATGTGCACAAGGCAGTCTGAGCATCTTTAATCTCTAATGAGATGTGGTTTCAACTCTGAATCCACGATGTTACAAAAGAATTGATGAATCAGCATTTACTGTATGAACTATTTTTATTGTTCTGATGTAACTTGAACTAGTTTCCTTAGCAACAGTTACGATCTTTACATTCCCACTGTCGTCTGCTTGTTAAATCTGGACACCAGCAGGTGGAGGATTAAAACGTGCCAAGATCATCTTCATCCTACTCACTTTGAGAGTGCGGTAGACCACCTCAAAGAAGGTGATGGGACATGAGCTGAAGTCGTACGTATGTGGCAGAGAAAAACTCCCAGAAGCATCTGGACTCTCCGCCTCGGCACCTGCAGAGATGGAGACACAAACAGGAAGTGGTCTGGGTCTGAGGACGACGAGTAAAGCTGCAGAAACAACGCCGAGGTGATCCGAGGACAGGCAGATGGATGAGATGGAAACAAGTTAAACGTGAGAAAATGAAGTTCAAACTCCAGCTAACAGAGTAAACCTTCACGTTTATTCTGTTGACGTTAGATGAAGTGGAACTGCAGGAAGAAAGAAGACATTTATGAACCAATGCCAAACACAAAGGTACAAGAAAAACCCCAATATCTGACTTTAGAAATGGAAAACCTTTTGAAGGAAACGGAAATACAATTTTCTGAATTTCTTGGGTCTTTTACAATAAAAATGTTTTTAAAATGTTTGAAAATTCATGTGAAAAACATTTAAAAATTAAAATGTATTGCCATAACTTTGCAAATGTTGAACAAACCCTGAATATTTATTTAATACAAAAACTCAGATTTTCCTATTTTTATTAACATAAATTGAAAGAAAGACTCTTGGAATACAAGACAGATGTTAGATATCTGAGTGAAAAGTTAAGATCTCCACAGTGAAAGACTTTAATGCTCAAATATCATGAAATGAACAGTCATTTTATTTCTTCTCCAAAAGCTGCACATCGAGGTTGGTCTTGTATCTGTATCGCCCCCTAGTGGCTCCAGAGGCTCGATGCATCTACATCAGAAACATCTGGCTGCAACAGTCACATCCGGCTCTTTTAAGAACGCTGGACCGATGATGGATAATATATGAAGTAGCTACATTTACTGTGGGATGCTGACAAACTTTAGCAGAAGTTAACTTTTCTCAATGTAAGAATAGTTGCTTTAACAGAGGACTTGTAGGACTTTTACTGAAGGGAAGTGTTGAATATTTCTGTCTCCAGCAGTAGGCGAGTGTCTGACTTACTTGTCAGGGCCACGAGCCAGCCCAGGTAGAACAGGGGAAGGAGCATGTTGGAGGGGGCGGATCAGCCGACAGAGGGCTGTTGGAAGAAAAAAAATTTCAGTTGGAGAGTGAAGCTCAGTGATGGTCAGATACTGAATTGTTCAGCAGCCAGAAGAAACACGATCAATTGCAGCTGCGCAGTTCTGATCTGTACGTCACACTCAAAAATATTAAACTGCTTTTGGCAAATCATTTGTAGACAGACGACAGTTAGAGCAGTGAAGACCTGACTTTCTGAACTCAGAAACTGTAAAACACATTAATGTTGGTGTAAAACAAACCTGTGTTGCCGATGAAGGTGAACCTCTTGATTCTGCAGGAAATAAGAACAACAATATCAGTTAATTGCAGCTCTTCATAAATCCACATTGGCCACGGGTTACATGATGTTTTTTAATTCGGAATTAATAATTCGGAATTAAATAATTCTGAATTAAACTATTTTCCTTTGAGTTTACATGGAAATATTAATTCTGAATTGAGGTTTACATGGAAAACACGTTTGATGGTCTTTATCCAATTCCTCTACAGGTCTGGGGGGTTGGGAAGGTTCTGATTGGATAGGGGGACCGTAAGTTACATCTACCGGAAGGAAAACAAGCTTAGCCGCTACAACTTTGAAAAGCTCACCATTTTGATGTTTCCTGTTTCCATCTGTTCTTTTAATTATTTCCAGGTCCTCCAAGCTATTTATTAAATAAATGGTCTCTGCTCTTGACCAGCGTTTACTGCGTGCTGCCATCTTGAAACTTTGTTTGGAAAACAAGCCCAGCGCAGAATATAAGCGTCATGGAGACAGACGGGGGAGGGAACGAGCAATGCAGAAAGACCGGAATTAATTTAAAGAGGAATGAGTGTTTACATGATCGCAGAATTATTTTATTCGGATTTAAAAACAGAATAAACCAGCCACTTACTTCGGAATTAAGATTAATTTGGAATGGCCATTTTCATTCAGAATTAGGTGTTTACATGGTAAATTTTACTCATTTTAAATCGGATTTAATTTTAATTCTGAATTAAAGAGGAATTAAATTTCCCATGTAAACGCACTCATTGGACAAACATGAGACCTGTAGGACATATTTAAACTTTCTCAACTCTGATCCTGGTTAGAAAATGATTTCTTGGTCCAGTGAGCTGATGTTAAAGAAGTCTAACCCAGTGGTTCTCAACTCCGGTCCTCGGGACCCCCTGCCCTGCATGTCTTAGATGTTTCCCTGCATCAACACACCTGATTCTAATTAACAGTCGTCACCAGCTTGTCATCAAAGTCTGGACAGTTCTGTTGATGACACAGCTCCTTGTATCACGGTGTGCTGAAGCAGGGAAACATCTAAGACATGCAGGGCAGGGGGTCCCGAGGACCGGAGTTGAGAACCACTGGTCTAACCCACAAACTTGTTTAAGTCAACTTTCAGCTGCCTCACCTTCTGCAGCTCTGATGAAAATGATGATCTTGCAGCTGTTGGAGAGATGTTCCCGCTGGTGTCTTGATGAAGGATGCCCCTCTGCCTTTCCGTCTCTGCCTGTCTGTTTTTAATGTATGACGATCAGCGCTCCTGTCCACGCCCTAAAGAAGTGATGAGGGGATTGAGTGCACTGTGGAGTTGCCTGGTGGGAACCGCCCTCTGCTGTAATGAATTTGCCTCTAGCATCTCGTTATATAACCTGGAGGACAGAAGATGTTCGGTGTAAACCGGAGTCAAGTTCTCTCGTGTGATTTCTGTCTGACCTGGCAATAAAGCTTTTCTGATTCTGATTCTGATTCTGAACTGGTGGGAATATCTGTATAAAAGTGCAGTTTCTGAATTTAACATGTTTTCGACGTTAATATGTTTTTTAGGGTGAAAAAAGCTTGATTCTTGATTTAAATATTTTCAGAGACACGTCAGCTAGAAAAGCTTTTCTGTTGCTGGTGCATTCCTCCACGTGGGAGAAGGTGCGGCAGGCCAGGTATGTACAGTGAATGTGTTTAATGACAGCTTTTGGATTCCGCATATGCCATTCTTTAGATTTGCATATTATCAATGGAACAAGTTATTTGGGTCATATCTAATTATGGTTTACCGAGGAAAACAGAAATGACAATTGAAATTAATGTCATTACTTACTTTTTTAAATTGTCCTAACTATCATGGTGATTACAAACAGTACCTCAGAGCAGGGGTGCAGATAGGATTTTTGAACTGGGGTGGACCAAGCTTGAACATTGGTAGACAAGGGCCTACCTGATCAACACTGGCCATACATGATCCCTGTCTTAAAGTATTTAGAGCAGTGTGGCTGCCCACTGGCAGATTCTCTCTCGCCTGACTAGGGCCTGCCTCACTGTCATCAGGAATTGCCTGCAGGCCATGAGGACAATGTTAACTTTTTAAATCTTGTAATTTGAGTTAAAAGTTGCTTACTAAAATAACATTAATAATACTATGATAAACAGCCTAAAAAGCTTGTTATTTCCCATTTAGCCTACTTCAGGTAAGGGCAAATGCCTGTCAGACTAGCTACTCAAAATTTCCAAAATGAATATCTGTCACATCTGTCATCAGTCACTACTTAATTTTTTTAATTGCCCTAACTATCATGGTGATTATGAACCAAACAGTACCGACACCTTTTGGTCTTTTTGAGTCTTTGGATGGTGGCTTGAGACTGGCCCTTTTGGGGACTCCCTTGTTGTGCTGGGGGACTTATGTGCAAACGTGGACAATGACAGTGACAGCTGTAAGGGTGTGACTGGGAGGAACCAACTCTCTGATATGAACCCCAGTGATGTTCTGGGATGTGGGCCTGGACCTTCGCATCGGGGGGCTGGCCTCTGCCTGGTCGGGGGGTGGCTGCCTGCACTGGGGGCGGGGGGGGGGGGGGGCAGGGCCAGGTTCGAGGGGCGGCTGTCCCCCAGTGGGGGGTACTCGGATGGGCGTGGCAGCTGGCGGACACATTTTTCAGGTATTGTTTTTTTTTGTGGGTGTGAATGGAGATCTGTTTGTACCATCTCCTGCTCTGCACTGGGGGCCCTGACAGCAGCGGGGGCACACTCCTCGGGGAGCGGCGTGGTGCTTGATGGAGGTGCCTCAAGCCAGGTATGTACTGTGAATGGGTTTGAATGACAGCTTTATCTTCTTTACATGCCATTCTGTAGATTTGCATATTGGCACTGGAACATTATGTAAGTTATTTGGGTCATAGTTAATTATGGTTTACCGAGTAAAACAGAAATGACAGTTGAAATTAATGTCATTACTTACTTTTTTAAATTGTCCTAACTATCATGGTGATTACAAACAGTACCTCAGAGCAGGGGTGCAGATAGGATTTTTGAACTGGGGTGGACCCAGCTTGAACATTGGTAGACAAGGGCCTACCTGATCAACACTGGCCATACATGATCCCTGTCTTAAAGTATTTAGAGCAGTGTGGCTGCCCACTGGCAGATCCTCTCTCGCCTGACTAGGGCCTGCCTCACTGTCATCAGGAATTGCCTGCAGGCCATGAGGACAATGTTAATATTTTAAATCTTGTAATTTGAGTTAAAAGTTGCTCACTAAAATAACATAAATAATACTATGAATAACAGCCTAAAAAGCTTGTTATTTCACATTTAGCCTACGGTACTTCAGGTAAGTGCAAATGCCTGTCAGACTAGCTACTCAACATTCCAAAATGAATATCTGTCACATCTGTCATCAGTCAACAGGCAATATGATACTTGCATTGGATGACCGGGGATGGGGGGGGGGGGCCGGGAACACAGGCCAGAACGCAGCTCCCGAGGCTCCGGCCTGCAAACATGCACAAAAGAGAAAAAAGGGGGGCCGGCACAAGAAACTACAGGAACGATGGACAAAAATGATAGCTATGCGATATTTATAATAAATAAAAATGGTAATGGAGAAGAGAGGAAGGGAAAAGGAGAGGAGAGGAAGGGTGAGAGGCACCGCCCAGCGGATCATGTCGGTGCCCCCCTGCAGCATAGGCCTATAGCAGCATATCTACCGCGAAGCTATATTTGAGACGAACTATTATAGTCTTGTTCTATAGCTGCAACTATGACTACTGACTCTAACATACTAGAGTTTACACTACCTAGAGATTTACCAACACCAGCTAGAGGTTTACTAAACACTAACTATACGCTTTACTAAACAGAAAGGTTTTAAGTTTAGTTTTAAAGGTGGAGGTGGTGTCAGCCTCCTTAACCCAGATTGGAAGTTGGTTCCAAAGTAATGGTGCCTGATAGCAGAACGCCCGCCCTCCAAATCTACATTTAGATACTCTATAATCATAATAAAATAAAACAGTCTATTTTCTTGGCATAAAAAAGAGGTTGAAGGTTAGCGAGCAGGGAGAACTAATTCAGACTCCTGTTCTAGGCAACAATATAAAAAATTATATTGATTATCTTTGAGTGCGATGACCCATTTATTTATAATTCTTTGCTCACCTTAGCACAGGTAGAGAGTTTGAGTTATATATCATCAAGGTTTCATTCATCACAAAGAGAAACTTACCTATATGCATTTCCAGTGCTATGCACCACCCACTGGTTCGAAAACAGAAAAATGACATATACACTGATATAATAAAGAAGCAAAAAATAAAACAAACAAAAAGTTCTACTATGGCTGCAACATCATTTATCCAAAAAACCCTCAAGTATTCTAAATATAGCAGTAAACATCTGCCCGATTAAATGGGGATTTCTTACCATGTTGTAATGTAATGCAATGTGTCACCTATGCTTGATTTAAAATTTGTTCATGCACATTTTACTAATGGAGAGCACATCTTATGTGGATGGCTTTGTTAACATATATATATTTTTTTTTTTTCTTGATTATCCTATACTGACTAACTTGCACTACTGGCAAGTTCAAATTTGAGAATTACAGGTATCTTATCTCATTAGCTAATTTGTTTGATCTCACCTTCTTCCACCAGTGTCATAGACGACTCCACCGTCTCCAACATAGAGGAGCTGTTCCTGGCAGCAGAGCAGCTGCCAACCATCACCCAAGCTCTCCAGGACCTGGGCCACTTTGCAATGGCCAATAAGCTAACAACAATCGCCTTGACAGATGAGCAGGTGGCGTCTGTCAAGGCCACATTTAAATGTGTTATCTGCAGAGGTGTGTAAGATAAAACATAAAAGAGGTTGTTTAAGATTTTGGCAAATTATTCTATTACAATAACCTCTATATCCAAATTGCGAATTTCCCCATTGTGGGACTAAAGAAGGAATATCTTATCTTATCTTATCTATAGTCACATGAGTAGGTTAATTTCCTGTAATTATCAGTATGTGTTGTTGTGTTCACTAAGCAGCTCACGTCTCAGTCTGTTGTTAAAACAACAGACTGATAATTAAAGTGTCTGTTGTACCTACTCATATAACAATAGGGATTAAGGGGATAAATGAATTTCCTATATTTTGAGGCATCCCTGCATGAATTTGTGTATTGTCTATGAAATATGTAATAAGCCCTGTAATGCAATAACGAGATTTCAGTGAATATTGACATGAAGATACTGATATACAATTTTCATGCTTCTTGCAGATCCAATGAAGGAGCCTGTAGTGGGCGCATGCTGCCGCAGCCTCATTGGTTGCAGAACATGTGTTGATGAGTGGCTGAATCATGAGCCCAGTTGCCCCAAATGCAGGGATGGGGAATTTCGGGTGAAAAGCTTCATCCTGACCGGCATTGAAGACACTCTGAATATTTTCAAAGACACTATTAGGGGATAAATAGTTTTTTCTTACATTTTTTTGGTTCATAATAGTTCATGTTTTATTTGGTTGTTTGGTTATTTTTGTTAATCTGTTAAGTTTATTCGTGTTCATATTAATAAATTAGAATTTGTTTGCACTCTTTTGTTTACTGAGTACTCTGTTTCCTGAGTGGTGTGTTTGGGTTGAAGTGCTAGTTGTATTGGTTTAACACATCCCACGCACACATACTGTACATACAGTTTTGTTTAAACACATTCAAACCATTGAAATGATTCTCTACTTTGTCAATACACCTGCAACCTTTTGGCTGTTTTCAAATTGGCAAAATGTAAGGTCACATTACAGGGTCGGACATATTAACGTTATGTCAGGGTGTATTTTACTGCAATCTGTACCAATCCACGGGCCGGCCCAACTGTGAGGAGGACCACCGCATTATCGGTCCAGAGTCCTGGCGAAGAACAGACACCAAACTGAAGACCTACCACTCTTGTATGGAGAGCCTGCTGGCATACGGTATGGCAGTATGGTATGGGACCTGCACTGAGGCCACCAGGAAGAGACTTCAGGGGGGAATCAAAGCAGCACAGAAGATTGTCGGGTGGCCTCTCCCCTCCCTGTCGAACTTTGGCACCTCCCGCTGCCTCAGCAGGGCACAGAATATCATTTAGGACGGACAGATCACATCTAGGTTCTGAAATGTTTGACCTGTTGCCCTCTGGCAGATGCTACAGGTGCATCACAGCACTCACAAACAGACTTAAAAACAGTTACTTCCCCAGAGCTATAATCACCCTCATCTCTAATATGCACTGACACAAATGTACACACACGTGCAATATATTGAACTGTGAATGCTGCTAAAATTATGTCTGAGTGAGGTTTATTGCTTTGTATTTATGTTTTTGCACTTTAAAGCCTCCAGAGATGCATAGCGGTAATAAAGACTATTCTATTGTCGTCTATTCTGAGCAGCCTAGTCTGGCTTAAAAACGAGCACATACAAAATGACAAAAACATATTACGCCTGTATCAGACTCATTTACTCAGACACTGTTGATCGATCCTCGTGCCCTGACACTGATCAGCTGTGTATCCCCTCTCTACCTGTCTACAATCCCCTGTCTACCTGTCTGTCTATAAACTATGCCATGTATTTCCTTCCTCAGCATTGCAACATAACAAACTGTGATATGAATCAATCCGAAATAATGAGAGATTAATCAAGAAAACCTTGCAAATTCATGCAAAAAAAATGTCATGGAAATGCTACTTCTCTGGCAGTCTAATACAACGTTGACCATTGTTAACATGCATAAACTAAACTTCGGTAGGCTATCTCTGTGGCATCTGCCCCAGAGAGCGGCATCAGCCGTGGCATCTCTGTGGCAGCCTGATCAGCTGTATCACCTGTCTACCTGTCACTAATCATCACGTGTCTACCTATCACTAATCATCACATGTCTACCTGTCACTAATCATCACCTGTCTACCTGTCACTAATCATCACCTGTCTACCTGTCACTAATCATCACGTGTCTACCTATCACTAATCATCACATGTCTACCTGTCACTAATCATCACCTGTCTACCTGTCACTAATCATCACGTGTCTACCTATCACTAATCATCACATGTCTACCTGTCACTAATCATCACGTGTCTACCTATCACTAATCATCACCTGTCTACCTGTCACTAATCATAACATGTCTACCTGTCACTAATCATCACCTGTCTACCTATCACTAATCATCACCTGTCTACCTGTCAGTAATCATGACACACACCCACATTCACGCAAACACACAACAGTTGTAATGTTATGTTGTGACGTCGTGCTACTGTTAAACTGTAGCATTTTTGAGTGGACTTCCTCTTGAGTACAGCACATACACAATGAATGGGAAAGCCGGCGGCAGCCGCCGCTGTGGTCGCCATGACAACGGAGCAAACTGTGGCAGTGAGCATTAAACAATTTAAAACTATACAAACATCATAAAACAACTAAGCAATAGTATCATGCTCACAGGTTAAGTCTATAAAGCCATATAAGGCTGTATACTAAGATATTATCAGGCATCAGAATGGCTTGTCCTAAAAAAAGAGGAAAATTCTCGATGTGGATAAGTGAGGGCGCAACGAGCCCGAACCCTCTAGGGGGGTCCGGGGGCATGCCCCCCCGTAAAATTTTGAAAAATAGACTCAAAATGATGCATTCTGGTGGTCTCAAAGCTCCATAATCACATCTTTTATCAATGCAAGAATACGCACAAAAAATCAGAATTTTTGCAAAGAATGATGCATTTTGATAACATAATAACACGCATTCATCATCATGGGTAATTCTTCATGCATGAATAAATCTTGAAATGAAGATAATTATATCTTAAACTTCTAAAATGGCCAGAATCCCCCTTTCCCACCGAAAAAACTAGGGATGCACCGAAATGAAAATTGGAGGCCGAACCTGAAGCCGAATAAAATTTAAAGACTTGGCTGAATACTGAGTACCGAATAGCCTACGGAATGCGGTTGTTCACAGTTTTTCATTTATTTTGCCATTTTTTTCACAATTGCATAGATAATAACAACAAAAACAGTAAACTAATGAGTTGAGCCACTGTCAAGCAGCTGGCGATGCGGTTGCTTAAATTGACCAAAAGGTGGCTCTCTAACATCACAGTTTGTGTACTGTGCGTGACTCTGACGCTGGTTAGTAATTAAGGAGTTAAAACTCACTCGCCACTTAGGGGACTCAGTAGCCAGCAGAAACGGCAGTAGGAGCATTTATTACATTTATTAACTGTAGTACCGCTATTATGAGAGGTTATTTCTCACAGTATTAGCCTAAAGGGACTTAAGTCTGATTTATGGTCCCGCGTTACACCAACGCAGAGCCTACGGCGTAGGGTACGCGACGGTACGCACCGTACTGCGCGCGTCGCCTCGTAGCCTACGCCGTAGGCTCTGCGTCGATTTAACGCAGAACCATAATTCAGGCTTCACTCACTGCAGCAACGTGTTGCCTCCAGTCATTTCAATGAGAAGCACACCGCAAAACTGCATTGCATATTCAGCGCAGCACAGAGGCTCCCAAATGGAAATGATTTTTGATTTCTGAATGAATGGATAGTCGCTTATTTTTTGCATATTATTTTTTTCTTTTCTGGCCTGGCGCATCGCGTTTTCGAGTCCGTTGTTTGGGGATTTTCTTTTTTTTTTTCCCCGTTCCGTGGAAGCCGCGGAAAGTTTTTGCTGAGACCAAAATCTGCGGAATTCCGCGGATCCGCTGAAGATTCTGATGCCTGTATTATAAATATAATATGTACGAAAATAAGTTTGTATTATTTTGACGGTATTACACTGTACTTCCGCTTCCGGTCTGTCTGCCGTCATATTCATACAAAAATTAAAAAAGGAATTTACAAAAACTAAATTTCGGCCGTTATTTGATTTGGTTGTTTGGTTTTTTCAGAAACGGTTTTCCCGTTTTGAATTTAAAAGGAAAAAATTAAAATGGGGGCGCTGTTTCGGGTCCGTGTACCTTCCGTTCATTCTATTTCCAATTTTGAAACGCAAATCAAAAAACAAATTTAGGGCCATTTTTTCTATTTCCATTTCTGAAACAAAATTCGGACAACCAATTTAATGAAGTTTTTAAAAAAACTATTGCATTTTCTGACCCCAAATTTAGTTTTTGGGGAAAGGCCTCGAATTTCTGTATTTCCATTTTCAATTTTTACGCTTTTCAGTCTGTGGCCCGGAAATAAAATAAATAACCGCGCGGATTGATCCACATGTGGCAGGACACGCAGGAAGCAGCGCGGACTGCGCGGTAGCCAATTAACTTCAGTGTGGTGTCGGTCTGCATCCTTATCCTCGTGTCGGTGCGGTAACAAATCATCGTGCACAATGGACTCGAGTTATATTCTTTTTAAAGGAAACAAAAGGCTAACGCTTAAGGAGGACGACATGATTGGAGATAAAATCGCCAGAATATTCCAGGTAAGTAACACTTTTTTTGTTTGCTTGGAGAACATGCTAAGGATGCATAGCAGGTCCGGGTATCATCGGACCCGGTTTATAAAGCACACAGCTAGCCGACTCATTAAGGCTCCTCAATGTAAGATAATTGAACATTAAAAACAATAACTAATTTTCAATTATCTTACATTGAGGAGCCTTAATGAGGCTTATAGTATAAGCCTATTTACAAAATAAAGTGCTGTGCGTGCGTGCGTGCGTGCGTGCGTGCGTGCGTGCGTGCGTGCGTGCGTGCGCGCGCGCCGGGGGATGCTATAGTGAAACGACTTTGAAACTATCGTGAGGGCAAATTAAACTGTTGAGTTTTAACATTAATGTGAAACCCTGCTGAAGCAACATGTTGTTCTCTAGACATTCCTGTGTGCGTGTGTGTGTGAGAGAGAGAGAGAGAGACGATGGGGTGTGTGTGTTTGTGTGTGTGTGTGTGTGTGTGTGTGTGTGTGTGTGTGTGTGTGTGTGTGTGTGTGTGTGTGTGTGTGTGTGTGTGAGCTGGGGGGGAACAATAGAATATTATAATAATAGAATAGCAATAAATGTAATTAACATTTAGCTGATGCTTTTCTTTCAAAGGTATATGCTCCTAGCCTGTATATAACTGATGATGACAATGTGGCGATATTCCCGGGATCAGCTGGACATTTCAGCTGCTTGGACCTGAGACCTCGTGGCCACTATGAGGTTCATGGGGATGATATTGGTCTACCAGTCGCTGAGCAGACTCATCCATTGTCAGGCCAGAACCGTTTCCAGTTCCAGCGTACAGCACAGCCCACTGCTGCTCTAGGGTCACCTGCTCAGGCCATGGCTCCCACTCCCCCCCGAGCAAGCATGAGTAACACCTTCCAAAGGTACCTCCAGTCATCAGTTCACAGCCCCTACAATTGACTAGCAAGCTACATATGAATAAATCAACATAATTGTATTTGTTTTCGTAATTCTTAAGATCCTTTGTAACCAAGATAATTTAAAAACTTGAATCAATTGTAATTGGATCAATTGTAATGTAGACTTTGTGTTTGAGATGGAATTAATTGATTTGACTTGATGTAAACCACTCCCACAACAATCTTTCTAGCCTAAGCCTTAGAGGTTAAAGGAAAATAATAAAATATACATTATATCCACAACCAACTTGTCTTTATTTGAAATGTTCATGCATATTGTTGCATAATGTTTATCAGATACAACAATGCATCCTGAAAAGGTACAAAGTTATAGTTTACCACATTGTTAATTCAAACTGAAATATCAGGGTACTCCTCAGCAAAATGTTGTTCTGCTGATATTTTGTCCTCCTCAGTTGAGAAGGGGTCAGTTCCAAAGCAGGAGACTCTAGTCAGTGAAGAGCCAACATCCTGCTGGTACATGTCTGCTGCTTGGGAGGCATGTGGCAACAACTCCTCTCCTACTTTTTTTGGACATCCTCCTCCTGCCAAACGATTGGGTGTTCCTTTGCCTGTGAAGCAAAGCATAGGTCACAAAATGGCAGCTACTGTTTGAATTCACTGTCAACTTTAAAATGAAGAAAAAGTTCACAAAAAAGGACTGGACTGGATTGTGTGATGTTTTTTTATGTAACTCACCTGGGATTCTGTGTGCATTCCATGCAAGTACAGCTCTTTTTATGCCAATCTTGCACAGCTCAGCAGTAAGGTTAGATGTACAGTATCTGGTGACGTTGTCGTCCATGTTGAGGACTTCCTGATCCTGCAGCTGCACGAGGGCCTCCTTCAATGGGTAATTTACCCGGTTGTTGATCTCTACCCACATTCGCTCTACTGTATGATTCTGTAGACAAGAAAAGGGTAGTTTTTTTTTTAACTTAAAAAGGTGGATAATATAAAACCAACACTCAAAAAAATCCCCACTCAATTTAGTCTGCAAAATCAATATGGTGAGAGGAAACAGGATTATATCAGATGTAAAAAAGTTAAGACAATATAAAGAGGGTTGATTGGGAGTCCAAGGAGCAGGACCATTGATGTGTACGGGTACCTACAAGCACATTTTGTACATTAAGGACCTCACCTTTGTTGACTGAGTTTGCAGATATGGTTGCCTTTGCAAGTTGTGTCTGTGGTTAGACAGCATCTCCTGCATGTAGAGGCACAAGTAAAATTCCCGGCCATGGTCCACCCTGACCTGGTCCCACATCCCATATTCAAGAACTGCTGATCTATAAAATAGTGAAACATGACTCAATCAAATGTTGACTCATCAAATGTTAAGTCTGCAATGTAGGATAGACCAAGAATATTGCAATGTACTAGGGCATTGTGTGCACAATTACAGGTGAAACTCAATAAATTAGAATAAATATATGCTAATTTATTGAGATGACATACCTAAATAAATTGTGCAACAGAAGCCTGCAGATGACTATAGATGTGATTTATTGTTCTCAAATTTGTAGTGGAACTGTGTGAGGCTTCAGGCTATATCCTTATTGTATTTCCCAGCTAATAAATCACATCTATAGTCAAAGTTGCATAAAAAGGATTCAGAAATCCGAGAAAGGGGGTATTGAAGCCAAAAAAAGGTTGAGAAGCACTGTACTAACCTGTAAACATCTTCATAGATTGTGAGGTTATTTTTGACAGGCATGGTTGCATGGGCAACAACCTTACTGCTGTACCCATCTATTGCGAGAACATGTGTCACTCCAAACATGACCAATTTCTCGTTCTGGTCGATGTGGACTTTGTGTCCCATGTATGCAGCACTGTAGGGGACGGGGTTAAGGTTACGTGCGCCCTTTGGGAGAAAAAGTAAGTAAAAGTCAGCTAGTAAAATACATTATACCATATACTACAACATTAAAGGCTTGCAAAAGATACTTACACGTTTGCGCATTTCGTGATAGGGACAATGAGTTGTTCTCAAAATCTTCCCCACTCGGCGTTCACCAGCAACCACTCCCATCGCAGACAGATACCCGGTCATCATCTTTCGGCCATATGTTGACCCTGTCTGATGAATCAATATAAGGCGTGACATGTAGGCCTAGTCTACATGAAATATAAAATATAAAACAGAGGTGGGTAGAGTAGCCAAAAATTGTAAGATTATTGTTACTTCAGAATAATATGACTCAATTAGAAGTAAAAATTAGTCATCCAAATAATACTTGAGTAAGAGTAAAAAAGTACTTGGTTAAAAAACTACTCAAGTACTGAGTAACTGTTGAGTAATGTCTGATTTATTTGTGAAGATGTAGCGTGGTGCAGAAGGAAACTGTCCTCCACTACATATTTAATTTAAAGTTTTTAATTTGTTCTTGAAAGAGCAAATATCACGGTTTACAACCATCAAAGTTCGCTACAAAACAGGTAACTTTCTCCTCGAGTCCGTACTCTTCCTCTCCCGAGTCTTCACGCCAGACTTCCGTCGTTCCTCCACGCTCCGTGGAGCGTCTGCGCCCCCTACTGGTGAGACTTGGACATGGCGCACGGCGGACAAAACTACATTTTTTAACAATAAACCAAACCTCTTACTTAGCAGAAAACACTCAGAAAACATCACCTGAACTGGACCTGAGCTGCATCAAACAAAATGCAAATTAAACAAGCAAATATTATAACTGTGGCATATCCTTCCCCTGATTACTCTGTGTGCCACACTCTCCCCCTCAATAATAAATGTCTCCGGACATTTCAGTTATCCAAAGTGTACTTTCCCAACACATTGAATTTCACTGAATTCACTGAAACAATGGTATTACTTATTTCAAAATGGCACTTGACATTCAATTCAATTAGGACCCATTTATCAAAGTATTTGGCACATTTAAACCTATACCATTACACATCAGTTACTGTACTCTGGATCCCAATCAGATCAACTCTCCAATTTAACAGAACTCATATCGGCCTCACTTCTTTTAGTCTGTTACCAGTCTCTTCATTTGTTACAGTATCAGTTCAATATGTTCTCCCAGAATTGTATTTTTTTTTTTTTTTTCCCCACATTAAACAGTCCATACAATCCCACCACTCTATTTCCCAGAGTCCATTTTTTTTTTCTCTTAATGAGAACAATGTGAGTCTAATGTGAGTTCAACCCATTATCTCAATGTCTGGTGATGTCCACGGTCGCCACATGACCGGTGGTCCACAGGCTGATGACATACTCACGACGTGCAGGCTCTCGGCACCAGCTTCCACCCACGTCGGCTCACCCAAGGCGTCGTAAGTCAGCATTCTGGAACGGTGCCTGTGTCGCCGCGGATAGCTGGATGCTGGCGGAGGGTCGGGATTATCTTCCTCTGATGACTCTAGCACCCTTTCCCCAGGCTCTGCAGTGTCGTTCTCACCATCTTCATCAGCTGTGATGTCTCTATCATCAGTCTCTGCAGCCACTGCCTCTTCAAGACCTGGTACTCGGCCTTGCCCCATCAAAGCTGGTGCAAATGGCTCTGCGTCTGGATTCAAATCTGCCGCCCTCTGACTTACTTCTTGGTTGTACGGGAAACGACACACCAGCTCAATTTCATCACTATTTTCACTGTCTGAGTCTTCCACTGATTTGTTGATTTGGTGCTGCCTTGTTCTTGTCCGTGTCTGTATTTTCCTCTCTTGTTTTGCAGGGGCTGGTTCTGCTTTCTCCAAGGGCAGACTGTCACAAGGGAGTAAGAGGTTCCTGTGCAACACACGACTTTTACCTCCTCCCTCTGGTGCTACTTCATACACTGGACTGTCACTGCTCCTTCTCTTCACCACCACATGCACTTTACTTTCCCAGTAGGACCGCAGTTTACCAGGGCCGCCTCTTTCTGACAGGTTACGCACAAGCACCCGTCCACCAGGTTGTAGGTCGGCTCCATGTATTCTTTTGTCATAGCCTTTCTTGCCCCGTAGAGCTTCTCGGGCCGCTGTTTTGGATGCGATCTCATACGCTTGTCGCATTCTGTTTTGCCAGTTTTGCACATATTCAGAGTAAGTCTCTCTTGCCTCTCTGGGCTGTAGGTTGAAAAGCAGGTCTACTGGTAAGCGGGGGGACCTTCCGAAGAGTAAGTAGTAGGGGGAGAACCCTGTGACCCCACTGCGAGTGCAGTTGTATGCATGCACCATTTTTGTTAATGAGCTCTTCCAGTCAGTCTTTTGTTCACTTGTGAGGGTGCGGAGCATTGATAATATTGTTCTATTGAACCGTTCACACTTCCCGTTGCCTTGGGGGTGATAACAAGTTGTGTGGGACCCTCGCACACCACAGCTCTTTTGTAGTTGGTCCATCAGCTGATTTTGAAATTCTCTCCCCATGTCATGGTGAATTCTCTCTGGAAATCCGACGCGTAGTGCAAAATCATTGAAAAGTTTGTCAACAACAGTTTTGGCAGACTTGTTTTTCGTGGCGTAAGCTTGAGCAAAACCAGTGAAATGGTCTATCACAATCAGAATGTACTCGAACCCCTGTTTGCACGTCTCCAAGTGTAGAAAGTCAATGCATACTAGTTCACCCGGGCGTGTTGTGACAATGGTTGTCATGGCAGCCCTGGTTGCTTTGTGGGGTCGCTTTGCTTTGAGACACTCACACTCCTGGGTTACAAAGTGTTCTATGTCAGAGTACATACGTGTCCAATAGAATCGGTCCTGGATCAGGTTCAAAGTCCTCTCGACCCCGAGATGTCCCATTTCTCTGTGAAGCTCGTGGAACACTGTTTGGTGATGCTCTTTTGGGAGGACAAGCTGTTGTTTATCTCCTGCTTTCCTGTAAAGGATTCCATCATCATTCACATACAACTTTGTCCACTGTCTCATTAACACTCTGACGTCAGCCGGCTCCGCTTTAAGAGCTCTCCTGGACAGGTGCTGATTCTCCCTCTTGTATCGTAGGACTTGGCCTATGACAGGGTCTCTTTCCTGACTGTCTCGTATCTGTTCGGTTGTCAGGGGCTTAGCTCGGGGGGGGGCCGTCGCATCTCTCACTAAGTCTACTGCCTCTATGGGGACTGTTGCTGCCCAGACTGAGGGGGTGTCTCCCTGTACACTGATTCCCTGCACTGCTGCACTGAAAACTTCCTGACCCACTTCTTCTATACACTGTGCCATGTACTCACTTATGTCCAATGGCATCCGGGATAAGCCATCCGCATCTGCGTTACTCTTTCCTGGTCTATATTTAATAGAAAAGTCAAATTCAGACAGTTCACCCACCCACCTATGACCTGTAGCATTAAGCTTGGCTGTTGCGAGGATATAGGTTAGGGGATTATTATCTGTATACACTACGAAGTGTGGGGCGTGGTACAGATAATCTCGAAAACGTTCACATATTGCCCATTTAAGTGCTAGAAACTCTAATTTCCCCGAATGCATGTGATAGTTCTTTTCAGGTGGTGTGAGAGTTCTGGAACCATAGCCTATAACTATCATCTTGCTGTTCTGTCTCTGATAAAGTACCGCTCCCAAGCCCTCCTGAGAGGCATCTGTGTGGAGGACGAATGGTTGGGTCATATCTGGGTATCCCAGAATGGGAGGCTCTATCAGCTTGTCTATGAGAGTGTTCAATGTCTTTTGGTTACTGTCTGTCCACTGTATCGGAGTGTTAGGTGGGAGGTTACCTGTTTTCCTAGTGGTGACCTTGATCTTCTCTCTGTTCCTTTGATCAGATGGTGTGGAGAGCAGCTGGTAGAGGGGCTGGGCTATTCTGGAGAAGTTTGGGATGTACGTTCGGTAATATGAGAGAAATCCCATCACTCTTCTCAGCTCTCCCACTGTTGTTGGTGCTTTCTCCTTTAAGGCTTGGACTGGGGCCACTTCAGCTGGGTCCATGGTGTAGCCTTCTCCCGACACCAACCGTCCCAGAAATCTCACTTTCCTCTTCAACACCTCACACTTGCGGGGGCTGAGTTTAACCCCGTGCTTCTGATATCTCTGTAATACAGTTCTCAGGTTCTCAATGTGGTCCTCAAAGCTCGGGCTATGGACCAGATTGTCATCCAGATACGGTTGACACATGACATCTCTCAAACCATGTAAACAGCTTTCCATGTTCCTCTGGAATTCTGCAGGCGCTGCACTCAGCCCAAATGGGATTCGGACCCACTGGTACAGGCCCCAGGGGGTTATGAAAGCTGTCAGGGGCTGGCTTTCCTTGTCCAGGAATCCCTGGTGATACGCCTTCCCCTGGTCCAGTACAGAGAACCAAGAACTACCAGTGAGAGAGTCAAGCATGTCCTGTATTCTGGGGATGGGGTGGCGATCAGGGACTGACTTTTTGTTCAGCTCTCTGTAGTCACAACACAGTCTTAGAGTCCCATCTTTCTTTCGCACGCACACGACCGGTGAGGCGTACGGGGAGCGTGAAGGAGTAATCCAGCCTCGGTTCAACAAATCCTGAATATACTCTTTGACTTCCTGGTGCAATGGTTTTGGGACCGCCATGTACGTTTTCCTTACTGGAGTGGTGTCATGCAGCGTGATGTGGAGTTTCAGTGAGGGGATTGAGCCGATGTCCTCATCATTGTACGCAAAGGCGTGACACTCCTCTCTCAGCAGCTGTTTCGTAATCCTCCTTTGCTCATCATTTAGGTGACTAAGGTCGACCGAAGGGTCCCACCAGGCTGGTTTCTGTGTTTTTGAGTTGTCACCGTCTGGGGCTGATACTGTGTTAATCAGTGGCTTTAATTCCTCTCCTCCGTTCATCTGCTTAACGCTGGCCGTGTAAGCAGTCTTGACTGTTTGTAGGTGGCCCAGAACGGTGCGCTGGGGCAGGGTTACACTGTGTTTGTTTGTGTTTGCGATGGGGACTGGTACATAATCTGACCTTTTACTGGGGACACTGACTAGACCCTCCTCTATCATTACACCATCTGGTAGTGTCGGCTCTTCACTAGGGACTAGGAGCAGGTCTTCACCATGATACTGAGCCCCAGTGTTGGCGTTAACATACACTGTGGTGACTTGTTCAGCGGCTAGAGTGAATGTTCTTTTTCCTGTGTGTACAATTCCTACATCTTCCTCACTAGCAGGTGCATGGATCAGTTGAAACACTGCTCGTGCTGTTTTAGCTGTTATCTGAAAGGCTTGACACATAGTGTGGATAGTCTCTGTATTTGCAGCCTGGCTGCCCTCTCCTGTTATTTCCTCTATCACATTATAGCCAATTATGGGCTCTGCTGCCACCTGTGGGTCACTCGACACTAAAATAGGTACTAAGATTGGCTCTGTCGTGGCGGAATCTCTTCCTAGTCTAAATTCTACCTCCACCCAGCCCATGAAGGGGATTTCAGTCTGATTCGCTGCCACTCCCACCAGAACGTCCGAGTCTAACAAGTCACTAATAGGTCGCACCGTGCTGTGTGGTAAGTGCAGCTTTCTCCATTCCTCATTGATGATGGTCGCCTGAGCACCTGAGTCCCATAACGCTACTACTGGAACTGTATCCAGTATGCAATGGACGGTGTGTCTCTTTGCAATCAACTTTATGAGTCGTTCCTTACGTCGTGGTGGAAGGTAGTTGACTGATGAGGTTTTAAACAGTGTGTGAGGTGGGACAGGTTTCTGCATACTGAGACTGGATGATTCACGGGCTACCGAGGGTCCCAGCTCGGCAGCCCGGTCTCGTTTCCCTGCTGCTCTCTGGTCCGTCGACATCCCCTGGAGAGATGACCTTCTTGCCCACACTTAAAGCAATGTCTACAAGAGTCACCTATCTGAGCTTCCTGACACGCCCTACAACCCCTGGGCCGACTACGGCTGGGTGCGAATGTTTTCTCTGTTAGCCTGGCTTTTGTGGCCTCCACTGTCTGTAACAACAGCTTTTTCATTTCTACAACCTCAGCCCTGAGTACTTCTATTGGGTCTGTCTCTGTGTTGGGTCCCAGACATTTCTTACTCTTCCCCCCTGCTTCACGGTTTGTGTCAACTGCTGCCACCGAGGTGCCAAGTGGATACCCCTCAGCCTGCACTTCACTGATTTTTGGAGGCTTATTTATGACTGTCTTTCTCAACTTTTGTTGTCTTTCCTGTTCTAGGTTTGCAGCCTCACTAATCCGCTCAATTAACACCTCATCTGTGACAGTACGGTTACTGAGATACGGCTTGAGCTGGAACTTAACCGCATCACTGTAAAGACCGGTCTCTATTGAGCGGAGGAATTTTCTCTGAATCAGTTCGGGGCTAAACTGCTCACCTTCCTCACCCGCATCATCATCACTGGAAATTCTCATTAACTTCTCTTTCAGTTCTATTGCTCTGAACAGGAAATTCTGTGCTGACTCTTTCGAATCCTGCGTCATGTTCATCAGGCGATGCAATAGGTCAGAAGGAGAGTCTACCTTGTAATGGCCCTTAAGTATGGTCTTGAGGGTCTGCAGCGTCACGTCTCGCTTGATTTCCAGCATCTCCCGCAGATGAAGACCTGGGCTCACAGCACGTGTGACAGCTTCAACGATCTCCCATTCTCCATGTCCTTTACGCTGTCCAGCCTCTATCTGGTTTATGAGGCTCGTATAGGACAATTTGTCCTTTTGGCCGGCTTCACCAATCTGTCCAATGATCCTGAACTCCCGCCTCAACGTTACCTCTGGCAGTCTGGTTTGTGTTGTGGTGGCAGTCCTTGTGTCCTCTCCCTTTGCAGTCCTAATGGCGGGCACGGTGTCTCCTCCTTTTGCTTGTGTTTTTCCCTTTATCTTCTCCTCCAAAGCCCCAATTTCCTCTTCCATCTGCTGTTGTAATTTCTGGTAGTGCATTTTCAAGTTTTCTAACTCACTTTTTTCCTGAATTACAATCTCAGCCTCAGTTTCCCCCTGTTCTTGCTTCAGAGAGGCCAGATAGGACAGTACACGCTGCAGATACTGCTGGTATGACTCTGTGGACTCTTCACCCTCCTCTATTTCATCTAATGTTGTCTCCACCAACCTGATGAGGGCGCGTCTTGGTCTTTTGACAAAACCCTCGACCGGTGCATTACACTTTAGATGCTCACATAGGGAAATGAGATCCGTCATTGCCAGCTCCAGAATTATCCTGCTTACTTCATCCCTTGCTTCCTCCATGGTCCTCTGCTGCTCTGTTCTTCTTTTCTTTTATGCGACTGGGCCGTGGGCTGAATCAACCATCCTCTGCTACCAAAATATGTAGCGTGGTGCAGAAGGAAACTGTCCTCCACTACATATTTAATTTAAAGTTTTTAATTTGTTCTTGAAAGAGCAAATATCACGGTTTACAACCATCAAAGTTCGCTACAAAACAGGTAACTTTCTCCTCGAGTCCGTACTCTTCCTCTCCCGAGTCTTCACGCCAGACTTCCGTCGTTCCTCCACGCTCCGTGGAGCGTCTGCGCCCCCTACTGGTGAGACTTGGACATGGCGCACGGCGGACAAAACTACATTTTTTAACAATAAACCAAACCTCTTACTTAGCAGAAAACACTCAGAAAACATCACCTGAACTGGACCTGAGCTGCATCAAACAAAATGCAAATTAAACAAGCAAATATTATAACTGTGGCATATCCTTCCCCTGATTACTCTGTGTGCCACAAAGACATTTAATCAGACAAAAATACAAAATTATAATCTTCAGGTAAATTCAAGTCCCTCCAATCAAAAAAATAATAGAATAAATAAAAGTGAAACATAAATTAAATATTTACAAACTAAATTACGGCACAAGAAACACAAATTTGATTGGTGAAACACAGTCACGTGGTAGAACCTTTGGCGGAAGTCCCTCTCTCTGACAAAATAAAACTTTAAATAGATGCATAGGGGGGAAAATATTATTATGATGCATAGAATACTGAACGGGTAAACGGGTAGAATAAGAGTATATTCTTCTCCATAAATATACTCAAGTAAAAGTTAAAAGTATGGAGATGATCGGAGTAAATGTAACTCGTTACTACCCACCTCTGTAAATCGAAGAAAACCAAAATAACCTACCTGATTTATTGCTCTGCTGATAGCGACCTCCAATTTTGTGTCGGATACATGTCCCCTCCTGGAAATGTTGTGATGTGCACAAAATCTCCTGACACTCATTTCAGAACATCCTTGCTGCACACCTAATTGTAATAAGTTCGTCGAAATGTCCGCGTGCGAGAGATTTTGCGAGATCATTTCTCTTATTAAATTCCCATAAGGCTCGAGGGACACCATCTCGTCGTCTTCTGCCTCCTGTCATCCGAATCTGCTACTGTTGTGCTGAAGACGCGCTAATCACGGAAAAAAGGATAAAATACTGCTTCCGGTTCACCTTGTAATAATACAGATGTTAAAAAATCCCCGCATTTTTGCATTTTGGATTAACATATATTGGATTCTTCGTGTTTATCTGGGAATGTAAAAATCAATAATAGGAAAACACAAAATCCATTTTTATGGCTATATTTTAATGGAAAACGGCTCTTCTTTGTGTTTTTTAAAACCTGCTACATATATTGAAAAAAGAAAAATGCCTTTTTTTTCGTTTTCCGATTTGCGTTTCAAAATTGGAAATAGAATGAACGGAAGGTACACGGACCCACACGGATTCACAGGACTGAATTTGATTTTAATATTTAATTGGTCGAGTTTACGTGACCCGGAAATGGCTCTGTACGGGGCAGTTCGGGTAACCATGGCTACCATGGCGGCGCTGGAACAACAGGTTAAGGATAATTTTTTAAAGATTGATTAAGGACTTGTTCCACAGCAGTTTGACGCACAAACACATTTCCTGCATGTTGCAGCAGATGGATCTCCTGCAAGGCTCAGAAATGATCGTCAGAAGATTCTGTGCTCGGCATTATCTGAGGAGAAAAAGTCATATATCAGACGCAGAGCTGGAGAGCGCTTTGATTCAATCTATTTATGAGTTAAGTTTTTATTCAGATGTCCACAGTATATTGCAAATATTATATATTATATAGCAAACACTGACAGTAAATGTGTAATCCCGTGACAGACGGGACCATCATATGGCCGAAAGAAGAGAAGTGTTCAGAACAGCGCACAGAGCGCACACTAGAGGCTGATTTATGGTTCCGCGTTACAGCCTGTCCTAACTGCATGCGAGCGTCCGACTGTCGCGCTGAACTGCTTGGCATCGGACGCGCTCTGTCCACACTGAACGCGTTATCGGCCCCGACGTTCTACCACATTCTTTTGATTGACAGCTGAGACTCGCCTTTTAAAAGGCTGATTTATGGTTCCGCGTTACACCAACGCAGACCTTACGGCGTAGGGTACGCGGCGCACTCACCGAACGGGGCGCGTCGCCGCGTACCCTTGCTATATAATATATAATATTTGCAATATACTGTGGACATCTGAATAAAAACTTACCTCATAAATAGATTGAATCAAAGCGCTCTCCAGCTCTGCGTCTTTTTCTCCTCAGATAATGCCGAGCACAGAATCTTCTGACGATCATTTCTGAGCCTTGCAGGAGATCCATCTGCTGCAAAGTGCAGGAAATGTGTTTGTGCGTCAAACCGCTGTGGAACGAGTCCTTAATCAATCTTTAAAAAATTATCCTTAATGTGTTGTCCATGGTAGCCATGGTTACCCGAACTGCCGCCTACCGTGGATGTAGAACCGCCGGGTCACGTAAACCCATCCATCCATCCATTATCTTACCCGCTTTATCCCTTGCGGGGTCACGGGGGTCTGCTGGAGCCTATCCCAGCTCATTTCAGGTGAGAGGCAGGGGTTACACCCTGGACAGGTCACCAGTCCATCACAGGGCCACATATAAACACACAAACCACGCTCACACCTACGGGCAATTTTAGAATCATCAATTAACCTAATATGCATGTTTTTGGACTGTGGGAGGAAGCCGGAGTACCCGGAGAGAACCCACGCAAGCACGGGGAGAACATGCAAACTCCACACAGAAAGGCCCCTGCCGGGCCTGGGAGTCGAACCGGGGACCTTCTTGCTGTGAGGCAACAGTGCTAACCACTAAGCCACCGTGCTGCTCACGTAAACCCGAAATATTAAAATCAAATTCAGTCCTGTGGCCCGTTTTTCTATTTCGTATTTTTGATGTGTGCCTAAAATTGAAATATAAAAAACCAGACGGTTTTCCGTTTTTTGTGTTATAATAAAAAAACAAATAACAAAATAACCAGTCACTTTTTCATGTTTTGGTTTTTGATTGGCAATTGAAAATGGAAAGAACGAATGATACACAGATTCAGATTGTTTAGAAGGTTCTTATTTTGTTTGTTGGTTGTTTTTTTTGTTTTGTTTTTGGCTTTTTTTAAAGTGTTTAATCAAGTAAAGTATTTTTTTTTAAGTGTTTAAACAGGAGCGAGGAAACCGGAGCGACCGGAGAAAACCCACCCAACACGGGGAGAACTCGACTCCACCCAGAACCAGAACCAGGGTGGACCTGTTTCTGTGAGGGGGTGTTATGTGTGTCCAGGTATGGGTTTCTTCACACCTAGGCGTTAATGCTGCTGTCTTCTCCCCCTCTCCTTCCTCTTGGTTCCCTCCTCCACAGGCTGGCAGTCAGTTAGCAATCAGGAGGTTGGGGATAAAGCAAGACGCGAGAGCCTGCACAGGAAGAGGCCTGACGCGAGAGGTCTGCAGCCTGGCTTGCTTTAGGATAAAGACACAATAGATACCTGGAGTCCCTCTGAAGAGTACTAGGCCTACATGAACACATCAATCTATGTACATTTGTTCAGAGACTTAAAAACTCATGCATAACATTTATATAAGGTAAATGCTTTATTTTTTTTTCCATTTCTATTGTATTAAATTATTCGACTTTTGTCTTCAAAGACATTAAGATCTTAAGAGGCCAATTAGGTTAACTATGCTTAAATACGAAATTGTCAACATTTAGGGAGGACAGGAAAAGATAAAACTACATTCTATTGAAATGCAATAACTCACCTGTGATCTTCATCGTATAACAAAAGCAAATAAATACATATATAATAATTAATATACTATATAAATATATAATATATTTAATGCAATAAGGAAAACAGATAAAAGTACACAAATAAAAAAAAAAAAACACAAAATCACTTGGTTCTATTCAGCTTTTTATTACACAACCCATCCTATTACCCTACTCCTTCACTTGAGCTTCGTAGGTAGGTTGAGTAGGTTGAGTATCCTCTGTTATCAACAATCTCCCCACAAAATACCCACATGTCTTCAACACTTTCGAATTTGAATTTGGAATTGTCCAGGATGTCTCTTTCTCCTGTTCATCAAGCTGGCCAAATTCTGCATCATCCCAAAACCTTCGGTACTCCCCCAGAACCTCTTCCACTTGTTCCTCTCCCATGGTGAGGACTATTGGAAACTCCACCACCCCTGAAAACAAATTTTGGTTGGTTTCAACCCACTCTGCGGCCTTTTTGCAGTGGTATCCTGGCCGCCACTTCATCCTATGAAAAAGATAGAAAAAAAAGGTAGTTTTGCTATAGCAAAACTGCTGTACAAACTCTGTTATTCTCATGGAAATAACAATGCATATAAATTAGAAAAATTAGACTTCAAATAGAACTTTTTGCAAAGAATAACTTAGTTTAAAACAGAGAATCATGCATACCACATCCATTGGCATCTCGACGGCTCTTTCAGTGCAAGATTACTCGCTCTCAGATTGCTGACGCTTTGAATCAGGTTGTGGCTGCTCCTCTGTCTAAAAGGTGTGTGGGGTGGGAGCTGAGGGTGAGGAACACACAAATCTTTTTATTCAATATTCAAAATAATGCAATGACTATAGCTGGCGTTGTAAGGACAACATGTTGATGCATCAAAATACTGATGAATATGCACACCCAACATTGTTCATTCCAGCTTTCTCTAATACTTCGACTAGTATAACATGAGCCCTTCTTCCAATGGGTGAGAAATCACTGGTGGCACCTCATCTCGCACACCCTTTGCAATGTCTGTCCAGTGGGCAAACACTTTGCCATAGCTCAAATAAAAAGAAAAACAAATATGCTCATAAATGTGCTGTTAATATTTTCAACACAATTAAATGTCAATTTTTTGTGCTCTTACCTTCCAAAGCTGGCATGTCCACCTGAAAAGAATTTTTATAAGAATCGCAACGCTTTTTAAAGGAGCATGAGGTTCTTTTTAAGAAATGAGACTCATTAGCGCCACCCTTCGCCACGACGGTCGTCGGGGGTACTGCAGCCAACAGCGAAGCCGGCACGGGAGAACGGGGAGAACGCGCATGCAGCGTCATTTGACGTCACATCCGCAGGACAGCGCGGGAAATTCCGGTCACCATTGCAGCACATTTTGCAGCACACAGCCTGTTCAAGGCAACGGAGAGATAGGCTAGAGGGCTCATTCGTTTTGGTTTGGAACGCTTCATCTGACATTATTACTAGAAAACTTAAAACGTATACGATTTTTTTCCATAAATCCTGCCTCATGCTCCTTTAAATACATACCAGTTGCTGTTGGGAGGAATGCATGTGTAATGTCCAACTCAACTACAACAAATCGGACATGCTCATCATCGGCCCCAAATCCC
Source organism: Cololabis saira (assembly GCF_033807715.1). Classification (NCBI taxonomy): domain Eukaryota; kingdom Metazoa; phylum Chordata; class Actinopteri; order Beloniformes; family Belonidae; genus Cololabis; species Cololabis saira. The sequence continues at coordinate 42,833,818 of NC_084590.1, forward strand.
TCACCAAAACCGCTCACAACTTCACCCTCCCCATTTAGTAAGGGAAGCGTCTGAAAATCTGGGAACTAAATCGTTACCAAGAAATCTCTTCACCAATGTGTTTCTAAAGGTGTCTAATAACATGTCCTAAAAAGTTGAAATTCAACTCCTGGGGGAAACCTCATAAAAAACTACCCAAAGTCAGGGTACCAATAACCGATTTTTGAAAAATCGAAAATGCTTAATTTGGCCTTAATCAACTTGTGAGGGGTCAAACTAGGGGTTTTTTATGATTCTGAGTTCATTTATAGCATTTGTTTTTCACTACAACAATTCCTTAGTGGAAAAACTGCCACACCATTTTTTGCATTTACATAAGATTGCATTTATTACAATTCGTTTCACACGAGCCTTCTCTGTTGCTGCCCCCAAGTTGTGGAACATTTTACCTCTCCACATCAGACAGGCCTCCTCACTGTCTGCTTTTAAAACTGACCTCAAGACCCATTTTTACGCATTGGCTTTTAACCCAGTATGAGACCTCGCTCTGTTTTTAGTGGTTTTATGTAATTTTATTTGTTTATTTAATTGTTTTTATTGTCTTTTATCGTTGCTTGTGTGTCCTCTCATGTACAGCACTTTGTTATAGCTGTGGTTATTTTAAAGCGCTTTATAAATAAAGTTGAGTTGAGTTGAGTTGAGATTAGTCAGAGCAAACAGTGATCCCCCTTGTAGAATGCCTTATGAGTCAATGTCTGAGTATTCCTCATCGATGCCATCACTTTTAAAGTAGTCATAGCTATCCATCCATCGTCCGCCGCTTATCTGTTCCCAGGTCGCGGGGGCAGCAGTCTCAACAGAGATGCCCAGACTTCCTTCCCCCCAGACACTTCCTCCGGCTCTTCCTCCGGCTCTTCCTCCAGCTCTTCCTCCATCTCTTCCTCCAGCTCTTCCTCCAGCTCTTCCGAGGGGAGTCCGAGGCGTTCCCAGGCCAGCCGAGAGACATAGTCTCTCCAGCGTGTCCTGGGTCTTCCCCGGGGTCTCCTCCCGGAGGGACATGCCTGGAACACCTCCCTAAGGAGGAGGGACATGCCTGGAACACCTCCCTAGGGAGGCGTCCAGGAGGATCCGGTACAGATGTCCAAGCCACCTCAGCTGACTCCTCTTAATGTGAAGGAGCAGCGGCTCGACTCCGAGCTCCTCCCGGGTGACAGAACTCCTCACCCTATCTCTAAGGGAGCGTCCTGCCACCCTGCGGAGGAAACTCATCTCGGCCGCTTGTGTCCTTTCGGTCACTACCCAAAGTTCATGACCATAGGTGAGGGTAGGTGCGTAGATTGATCGGTAAATCGAGAGCTTCGCCTTTCGACTCAGCTCCTTCTTCACCACGATGGTCCGGTACACCGACTGCATAACTGCGGACGCTGCATAACTCGTAGTGGTCATGATCTTTTGGCGATCTGTTATAGCCATCAAAGACCACAATGATCTTTTGACAGTTACGGCCGAGATGCTGCAGGTAGCTTAGGTAACTGTTGGCAATCTCCTGCCAAGTCTGATCTTGAAGTTCCCACTTCACCATGTAAAGAAGCCACCCACCTTCAACCACCAAAGTGGAGCAGGGTTGTTTAGTGAGGTCAAGGGGATCAGTCAATTCCTTCAGGCTAGACTTGGAAAAGCCTGCTTTGTTTGCCTTGTTCATTTTATGATCTCTGTTACTGAAAAGGGACAATGGGACAGGCGTCAGCTCATACTTCAAGCTTGTCTCAACCGTCATATCCCGTTGGACAAAAATGATTAGTCGGTTAAACAACTTCAGTGAGTCAAGGTTCTTCTTTTCGTTGATCTTAGGGATCTTTCTCAGAGAAGAAAGGGCTTGCACCTTTGACTTCACCTCCATTGTTGATGTCGCTGACTGTCCATCCAGCTTCTTCTGCATCTTTCTCCCTACTTCAGCTGCTCTCTCAGCATAGACTGGGTCATCTGCTGTGCTTGTGAATCCTGTAGAGAAAGATACAGGCATCTCTTTGTCGCGTCCATGGTCAAATGGGTTGTTCTCCTCAAACCATTGGAGGGCAAGTTTAACTGCCTCTGCATCACGCTTCATCTGGGTTTTCCCAAGGTCTATGTAGAGTGGAGCATGTTGGTTTACACTTTCCTCCATATTCTTGATGATATTACAGAAGTGGCTGAGTGTGAGCACCCAGCACTTGTGGCCAGAATCACTGCTTCTCATCCTCCCTCTGCTCAGTCCACCTGATTTGGCCGCCTACATTAAAGGTATAGTCTGTAATCGTATTCAAAAACATTTATTGTTATACTGGGTGAAATGGTCCTTCCATCCTGAGAGTAGCCAGTGAATAATGTGTTCAGAAAAAGGAAAGGAAAAAATCCAACCTCTCTGAAAGCTTTAATCCTGTAAAAACTCTGACAAATCTGTTTTTTGCACAGATATGGCACGGATTGGTCAGAGGACCAGAGGATTGGCAGGGGGGAAAGAACCAATCAGATGCCTTCATTTTAAGTTTTAAGTCCCGCCCAAGCCCCCCTCTTTCCCATGCGCGCACTCTGCTTCCAGCCCCTGTGTCCACGTCCCACGGGTCCTCCTCGGCTCAGAGTGTCCCAGTGTAACCCCCCCCCCGCTCCTCCAGACCGACTGGCAACCGCGGCCTGACCGCTCTTGGCTTCAACGCCGGCTCACGGTCGGGCGGTCACATCGATGTAACGTCTCGCCCTGCTAAAAAGGCTAAAAAAAGAAAGCGAAAGTGCGATTCTGCGGTGCAGGTTGTTTGCTACTGGGGATCTGCCACGGACCCCCAGTATGGGGGTCCGTGGCAGATGAGGATGGAGGTGTCTCCATCCCGGTTAAGGGGGAGAGCGCTGGTGCGGGTGGCGGTGCGGGTGGCGGTGCGGGTGGCGGTGCGCTGCGGTGCTGTACAGGCTCTTGAGCCACGGCTACGGCGTAGGGTACGCGGCGACGCGCACCATTCTGCGTTGGTGTAACGCAGAACCATAAATCAGCCTTACGGCGTACCCTACGCCGTAGACTCTGCGTTGGTGTAATGCGGAACCATAAATCAGCCTTCAGTGTGTGCTCTGTCTGCTGTTCTGAACACTTCTGTGTTGTGCTCATTTTGCTGGGACGTCGGGTCCCTCCGCCAAGACACAACTTTTGCGGTATGCGTTCATTGTTGTGTCTAAAAAATGATGCGCAGTGCCCACCCAATCAGAAACGGTACAGATATTCTGTGATATTTTTTTATATTTATAAAAAAAATAAAGGATCCCCATAACTTTGATTGGGTGGGCAGGACGCACGTTTGGGTGGGCACAGCCCACCCCTGCCCCCCCCTAAAACCGGCCTCACTTACAGGTGAATGAGACATGGGGTAGTTTTGTTGAAAATGTGCTGTCCAAAATGTCCTGGAAAACTCGACTCCTGCAAATGCGCGTTCCCCAAAGTTTGTGGGGGCGTGGCTTTGTACGGAGCACTGACGGGAGGGGGAGGAGGGGGCGGGGCTTAGAGGAGGTGCCACTTTCAAATCTTGCTAGCTCTGCAACATCACGGACTATACCTTTAAGGTCTACTCAATGCAGATGTAACACCAGGTGCCAGACCAATCGTGGCTGGAATACCGGACAACATGGTTCCCATGGGCAGTGAAACGTTCAATGGTCTCTTTGTAACCAGGCAAAGTTTCCAGTTCCTTCATCAGTTCACAGTACAGCCATGCACCTTTGGCATACTGATGATGGCCTGCAGCTGCAAAAGATGTCCAGCATCCAGGTAAAAGCAGTATATTAGGTCCATCCATGATCAACAAAGAAAAGGGATGCAAATGGATCCAGCATGTTTGGTCCTAATGTTAACTCAAAACGTCCTCACGTTGAATGCAAAAACAACTACAGCAACCATCACTAAACACTGACTTGGCCTATTCATCATGTCAAACAATAAAGAATAAACTATTATCTTTTTTTCTTTTTTTACATATGCTATGTGTGAGTGTGGGGCATTGCCGGGATGAACAATGACCTGGGAAAGTGGGCGTGGCCGTTTTTCCACTAAGGAATGGTTGTAGTGAAAAATAAATACTTGCAATGAACTCAGAATATTGAAAAACCCCTAGTTTGATCCCTCGCAAGTTATTTAAGGCCAAATTAAGCATTTTGAAAATTTTCGAAAATTGGTTATTGGTACCCCGACTTTGTGCAGTTTTTTACAAAGTTTCCCCCAGGAGTTGAATTTCAACTTTTTAGGACATGTTATTAGACACTTTTAGAAACACATTGGTGAAGAGATTTCTTGGTAACGATTTAGTTCCCAGATTTGCCAAATATCCCATAAGATGACCTTACTAATTGACAACTCCATTCTGTCCCCCTCCACTCACATCCGCAACCTCAGATTTATTCTGGACAATAACCTCTCCTTCCAACACCATGTCAACCACATCACAAGAACTGCCTTCTTCCACCTCAAAAATATTGCCCGTCTCCGTCTATCACTCTCCTTGTCTACCGCTGAAACCTTGATCCACGCCTTCATCACCTCAAGACTCGACTACTGCAATAGCATCCTCTACGGTTCAACTTCCAAGGTCCTCAATAAACTCCAATATATTCAAAACTCTGCCGCCCGCCTGCTCACCCACACCCGCTCCCGTGACCACATCACCCCAGTCCTCCAGAAGCTCCACTGGCTCCCCATCCCTCAACGGATCCACTTCAAAATCCTTCTCCTCACCCACAAAGCCCTCCACAATCAGGCCTCCGCTCCTCTGACGCCAACCTCCTGTCCCTTCTTGTCAGAACCAAGCACCGGACCTGGGGCGACAGAGCCTTCTCCATCGCTGCTCCCACCCTCTGGAACTCCCTCCCCAAACACATCCGTGACTGTACAGACCTCCCAGCATTCAAATCCCATCTCCAAACTCACCTTTACATAACAGCTTTTAATGTGTGATTAATGTCCTGTGTCATGTCGTGTCCTTATGTACTGTCCTGTGTATTGTAATTGTACTATGTGTTTTGTTATTAATGTAAAGCGTCTTTGAGTGCCTTGAAAAGCGCTATATAAATAAAATGTATTATAATAATAATAATATGTCCATGACGACCGGCTTGGTTGTATGTTCTCACATTTAGTGATGTTTTCACAGTGTGGTCCACATGTGTAACCATCTTTACAGGAAAATCCAAGTTTTAAAAAAAGGCTAAATAAATTTATGTGATGATGATGATTTGAGAAGCTGCTACATACCTTTGTGTGTGTCAGTGTGAAGACTTTGTGGCTGCAAAGGGGCTCCAACTGGTGATGGCAGATGTTGATGCTGTGCCGAGATCTTTGATGGTAGGATTCCCAAGGCTTTAGAAAAGACATGGTTTAGTACAAGTATTATATTTCACATTTCAAGTATAACATTAAAAATCCCATATTTCATATTTACCCAACACTGCTTGTCCATTTTCACTTAGAGCGATGTCATGCAGAGACTGTGAATCTCCTCCTCTCTTGAGCAGGTTTTTCAGGATATTTTTGTTCGTTTTTGTGTTTCGATGATGTACCAGGTTTCTCATTGTAAAAATGTGCGTTGAAGGTGACATGTTATTGAGGAAGTAATTGTTTTTCCTTAGAGTTAAAAACAGCTGCTCAGCAACCTGGCTATTCAGGGAACCCTGGAGTTCTGGGACCAGGTTGATCCTCCTTAAAACCTCTTTTGGATCCTTGGTGTTGGCCTGATGAAATTTGTCATAAAGGACATAATGGTCTGAAGACCCAGTGCAAGGATGCCCATCAACATCAGGATTTTGTAACTTTTCAGTCAACCAGGGAAGAGGGGTTCTGAGTTTTCCCTGGTGAGCAGCTGTGATATTTTCGTTGGTTGTTTCAGCCAGTCTCCTTTCATGTGGCATGATAGGTAGTGTGGTTGGGACACAGAGGTTGACGTGGGTTGCCAAACCACGAGCAAAATCATAAACAGAAACATTTGGCAGGGACTTCCAGGAGAGAAGCAGATCAGCAAAATCTCTTGGCGATTCTGCCCTCAGGTTAAACGTTACACTGTATATAACACCATGAGGGCAGAGAATCACATCAGACCAGCCCCCTATAAAAGTAAGTTCAAAGTGTCTTTAGTTAATGTTAATAACACATTTCAGATTGTTTTTAAGATTGTTGTTAACAATGTTTGACCCATACCTGAAGCTCCCCAGATTTTTTGGAAGATTTTGTCATATGTATGTCTGGTTTTCATCTCGTCTCTTAGTCTATTGATGAGGTCATTCCTTGGTCCATTTGAGTGTAGAGCTCCTACCTGACAGTCCTGGGCATTGCCATCCTCTACCAACCGGGAGGGCCCTGCACTGAGCTCCTTCTTAATCTGAGGAGTGAGCAGGCCACATCTTTTCACCAGGCAGGGTGGGGCTTCTCCGGCCGGACGTAGCGCGTGGAAGGAGGCCAGAGGGGGCATGTGTAGCCCAGGACTGTGTGCATGTTTTTGCGAGGGTAGCTCACATTGCTACCCAAGGTAACACGGGGAACATGCAAACTCCACACAGAAAGGCCCTTTTGCCAACCCCACCCAGGGTGTGGGCACTGAAGTCATGGGGGAACTAACACACACTTCAGCGCCCACAGCATCCCCGGCGGGAATCGAACCCAGGACCTTCTTGCTGTGAGACGGCTGCACTACCTGCTGCGCCACCGTGCCCCCTAAACACCCCTTTCTTATGGAGGTCCATCACAACCACTGGGGATGGTAGCCACAGCAGACACAGGAATAGGAATAATGTGGTTTGTCAATGCCTCGAAGTGGAGGTATGCATGGAGGATTGTATTTTTGGATGGAAATTTTACTTTCCTTAGGCCTTCCAGTGACTCGATTACCTTGGAGACTGAAACATTGTTCTTAAAGAGAAAAATACATTGTACAAAATTACAGCCAGGGGAGGAACAAACATGTACCAATAAACATTATCATGAAAGTGAAATTGTACTGACCTGTAAATTCAGCCTCAAATATAGACACAGCTCCAGGTTCAATATGACATGATCATCAAAATTGTGAAGGCTGTCCATCCATTCCTGATAACGGTACACCATGTGGCACTGTGGGCATCGCCGGAAATAGGTTGATACATCTGTTTAAGAAAGAAAAAACAAAACACATTTTTTAAAAAAAATTATATTTTGTGAAAACGTGTGGTGTTACAAGTTTTTGAGTAATTAACAATGTTACAATCACATTTTAAAAATACTTACGCTCAATTACACCATTCATAGTGATTATCTGTGCATTTTTGGAAATTAAAGTTGATTTTTCAAGATGCACAGACCCTGGACAGATGGTGCACATTGTATCAGATGGATGCATCTCTGTAATGTAACTTGCAGATGGTTTTGGTTTAATAATGTCATCTGGCAAGGTGTCTGGAAGCCGTTTATGTTTGTAAATGTAGTGAACAAGTTTCTCCAAGATGTCTGCAGATGGCGGATAGAGACTATTTTGTTGTAGCTGAGGTGTACTTGCTACAGGTCTCTGTTCTGAATATTTCTGGGGTTTTCTGAAATAGATGCCACTTGCCGATGTTTTTGTGGACACAGGATGTTCTTGGTTTGGCACAAGGACAATGCCAGGTGTGAGCTGTGGAGTTGTATGTCACCATCACCCTCCCAAGCCGACTGTAGTGGTGCAAAGCTGGCTCGTGTACAGACAAACTGTGTAGGATTTTTTTGAAATGAAACCTCTACACAGAGAGGGACGTGGTTCTTCTGTGCCTGTTGTTGCCTTTTTTTGCAGGTTGCCTTTTTTGCCTCACCAAAGAATTTCAAGTTAACCATTTCCTCCAGGGTCTCCTCCTTTAGCCATTCCTCTGTGGCTATTTCTCTGCAATATTTCAGTGAGCGGATGTGCTCACACTGGCTAAAAGTTAACCCACTCCTCAGTGCCATTAAGTGATACTGCCTGCATTCTTCAAGTTCACACTGCACCTTATGCAGGTGGCCCCAGGGTTTTTTTTGCACATGAATAGGCACTGAAAATCCATGGGATGCTTTTTGTACAGCAGATATCCCATTTGTTGCATCCACACAGATAGCCCTCAACACACTGTCACAGGTTTTTTTTCTTTCTGTGTTTCCTGTGAATGTGATTGTTCAAAGTTTTTGCAAGGCAGATTAGGCTGCAATGAGAACATTTTGCCTTCTTATAACTTGTAGTGTGCTGGATAGAGGAGGTGGTGGTAGGCTGGGCAGCGGAGGAGGTGGTAGGTGGGGCACAGGGAACATCTTGTGGAAGAGTGGATGGTGGAAGAAGGAGGGGGTTGGGTGCAGCAGATGTGTTCAAAATTTGACAAGTCTCCAGATGTTTCTCCATGTCCGCTCTTCTTATGATGGTTTTGTCACAAATGGGACAATGGAAATGTGAGTTGCTTCTGCAGTTTAAACTGCATTTGCAGATCTTTTGCTCTAGGAGGAAGTCAACAAAAGGTTAAATTTGCCAATGATTAAAAGGATATATGAGCACATGAAAACACAGACACATTCACATACACATACCTTTGAATGTGATGGCATTTTTGAAATGTACATCCAGATGTTTATGGAGCCTTCCTCTTTGGCTGGGTTTATATTTTGGGCAAAGGGGGCAATGAAAAAGCTTGCAACAAACTGTGCAGCGCTCCACTTTATAGCCCTCACTCGATGGAAAAATGGAGTGATGCATTTTTTTTATATTTGAAAAGAAATGGTAAAAATGTATACCGTGTGAAGCAAGTTAAACAGCTTCGGACTGATTGTGATGTTACATACAGTAGGCTATTTTGCAAAAACTTTGCAAAAAGTGTCATATCGCTAACACCACGGCACAAACGCGCCTCATAATAAGTCATACCTTGTTTATGACAGGTAACACTACACAAATATCGTAACACCTATAGGATAATCAACCGAGCTACAATTGATTTATCAACGGTATAATGCACACGACCAGGAGGAGGCGGGTCAGCAAAACCGCGGAGAAGCGGATCTTGCAGATCTGAAAGCTATATGCTGAATCCAATTTAGCCTATAAAACTTGTATTTTGTTCAACATTTAGCTATGTCTCAAATTAATTATTTAACGCATTACAAATAAACCCCCTTCATTAATTATATCAGGGTTTAATTATCCACAACAACGCCCTCACCAATTATTCCTTACTGTGCTTAACACAGCTCACTAATAAACTTAATTAGGTAGTAACGTGCAAACATAACTCATGCACCTTCATTTTTTAAAGTTTCACTTACTGTCACAACTGTAGCTCAGGCATCACTGAAAGCTCGTAAGCGATGTAAATGTCGGAGTCCCCGCCTTCTGTTTTCTCTGGCGTTGGTGGTCGGTCAAAATGTCTGACTGTCACTGGAGGCGTGGCATTTTTTTTAAATTTCCGGGCCTCACGCTGGAGGTAGGCCTGAGACGAGAGCCTGCACCATGGATCTATTATAAAACTGGATGGGAGATTGAAAATGGCCGCCCATTCATTTCAATGCATTCTGCTCAGCCAGCGCATACGCCAAAAAAATCTCTGACTTCCGGGTTTACTTCCGCATACACGGGCCCATAGAGCATGCGCAGTTGAGTCACCTCCCATGATGCTCTGGGGCCTCCCATCATGCCCCGGGGCAATGACGCGAATATTAATATAATATGTATTAATATAATATATAAATTAATGTACATTATTACATGTATAGTATTACATATATTATTAATGTATTAATATAATATAATTATATAATATATATTAATATAAACATCCGTGGAATGCACGGACACGGCTGTGACGTCAGCCGTGACGTCACGCCCAGAAAGAGACTTTTCTTTGACTTTTCTGGCCGTTATAAAACATTTTTGACGGATATAAAGTCCATGACTTAAAAATATAGAATACAAAGATTAGTAATTGCCGGTGATTACAGCTGGAGGTTCCTGTGAACAGTTTTAGAGGCTTTTCTTTTACTATTGCGGTCTATGGGAAAAAAGCTTTTTGGGCCCCATGGGATTTTTGGTTGCAGTACCGCGGCTGGCCACTGGAAAAAAATCGGCGCGCCTTCTGACTGCGAGACCCGGGGGCTGGCCGGCACAGGGAGAGGTCTGACGCGAGAGGTCTGCAGCCAGGTTTTCTGTATGTAAAGTGTAAAAAATTTGCAAGGGAATTATGCTTTTTTTAATGTTTTATATAAGTTTGTTATATGTCATCTAATTAAAATGACTAAAACCAGTATAAAAAACATATATGAGTATGTAGCATTACATATAAGTTTTTTGTATGTTATGGGATATAATGTCATCGTAAACTATATTTTCTCTACAATAATTCTTATATTAGTCTATGAAACTTACAATAGCAGTATATAAAATACATACTTTTTATGTATGAATTTATACAAAATCATACATGTGTCCATAGCCAAAAACATATAAATCACATATTCATTTGACACTATACTGACACTGAAATAGGATCAAACTAAATTACAAACTGATGTCATGCTGAGGTTAACCTCAGCATGACAGTGCACAATTAGCTCGCGGCTAATGCTATTAGCTCGCAACTAGCGCGCTTAGCTCGATGCTAACGTAATTAGCGATCTTTTTTACACTCATTTATCACAGCTAAAATTATCTGTATCTGTATCTGTGTAGTCTCTCGTACTCTTGGCGACAGTATCACAGCTCCAATTGGTTTTTATTCATGGCTCAAGAGTAACACAATCACAAGGAGTCCTGATAGCCAAGATGGCGCATTTAGCATTTCTTACCGGAGCTAAGGCCTGCTAACAGAGGCTCTCCATTCCAGCTGAATCCTCACACAATGTAACACCCTGGCGAACGAATAACATGTTAACAGTCTGTACCAGGCGAATTATGGTAAATTCTGGTGTGAGGAGTGTTTATTTGTTACCGGGAGTTCTCAGTTTGTAGCTGTGTGCTCTTGGCAATGACTTCTGCCGAAAAGAGAGTGAACGCAGGCTGACCGTTTACTCATAGCGGATGCGCCACCCTCTGGTCGGCCAGGGAACTGAACCGTTCCACAACAAGTTCGTTCAGGACATGGATAATATTAAGTGGGTTACCCTACGGAAGAGTGTTAGGGCCACTTAAAAAAAAATAAAAAGAATTCTGAGAAAAAAGTCAGAATTCTGACTTTTTTCTCAGAATTCTGAGATTAAAGTCAGAATTCTGAGATTAAAGTCAGAATTCTGAGATTAAAGTCAGAATTCTGACTTTTTTCTCAGAATTCTGTAGAAGTAAAAAGTAAAAGTAAAAGTAAAAAGTACAAAGTACTAAAATGTTTTCCCAACATTGTCATGCTGTCGAAAGTGGCTTTATTCCAAGAATTTGCTTACAACTCTAAATAATGGTGATATTATTCTGACCCCTTTAGCTTTTGTCTCCATTACCCCATTTTAATGTCTCCCTTTGCTCATCACTGCTGCTGTAGCCCATTGGCCCCGCTGACAGGTACACCCCCAGCCTGTAGTATGCAGTGACAAAATTAAGCAACCCCAGCTGAAGGAGGATGAAGGAGACTCTTGAACTGACTGAACTTGTAAATGCCAAAACCACCTTAGAAGGGGTGGAATGAAAGAATAGTGCCCATGGACACTCCCTGGGATGATGACGGTGGAATAGGTGGAAGAACACAAAAAAAACACTACAATTTTTACATATGGCTGTTGACGAAAACAACTGAGAAACCATACTGTAACTATAGGAAATAAAGTTTTAAACCAACTCTTTTTAAACCAAATGACAATCTCCACAGAGTGCTATACTGAATTATGAATTATCTTTTTTTATCCTTTTAAGCAATAATAATGGATAGGTTCCTGTATCTATTCTGTACTATATTTTTAACTAACACGTAGGCTAAGATTATTTATGAACGATCTAAACCCATCCATTTTCAAACTTCACAATGTAATTTATGCTTGAATGTATCGGGTCGGAATATATTCTTTGCTGAGTTTGCTTTTCTTCTGAGAGCGTGTGTCGTTCCTCCTCCATTTTCAGCACTGCTTGTGTCTTCAAAGTAGCCCCGCTGTGCTGTTCTCACCGCAATAGCCTACATTTTCATTTAATGTAAGACTTTAATTTGTAGCGAGTAACGACGTGTCCAATTTTAAATATAGCTGATTAAAAGTACGATTTTTTCCTTGAAAATGTAACGAAGTAAAAGTAAAAGTACAGAAAAATAAAAGTATCAATAAAAGTAAAAATTCTCAAAAATCTTACTTAAGTACAGTAATGAAGTACTTGTACTTCGTTACTTTACACCACTGTGGGTTACATATAGGTCTACCTGGTTTTTCTTATTTAGTGGGGAAGGTGCAGGGTCCGACGGCCCATCTCACCCATCTTTTGTTCTTTTTGGCCGGGATCTCCATCTCCTTTTGGTTCATTAATTTTGGGTTAACCCTTTTGCTTGTTTGTTTTTTCTCCCCAGCAATTTAAAAACAACAAATCAATACAATTTGATTTCAACCCCTTGAAATCTTTGGGTACGTTCACACTGCAGTTCCCAAGTGACCCAAATCCGATTTTTTGCTCATATGTTACTCAGATCTGATTTGTTTATGACAGTCAGTACGTTTACATGCAGCAGTTCAATCGATGTTACTGATCGTATCAGATAACGACATGCAGAAGATCGGATCACTTGTCTGAGTATACATGCTGTTCAGAGATCAGATAACTGAATAACTTAACGCGTTCCTACTTTTACGCCCATGCATGAACCTCAAAATGTTTAACTCCTCTATCTGCCGTACCAGGAAACGGGTCTCCTCGTACGACCAAAAATGAGTTGCTCTTCCTGAAGACATGTTTGTGTTTGAAGAATAAAAGAATTACTGAACACGTGCCGCCTCTTTTTCAAGTACTGAGCACGCGCCGTCTCCTTTCACTTCCGGGTGAAACCCCACCGGGGGAAATTCTCGAGCATGCGCAGACTGCAATATCCGATGTCCCCGTATACATGGCGTTAACAACCCGATTGCGACTGGGTTATCTAGGTGCTCCAACCCGATTACTAAATGTCCGACATAGGTCCAAACTAGATCGGGTTCAGGTGTTTACATGCAGTTTAAAAGTCCGAACGATGTCTTATACGATCAGTAACCCGATTGAATTGCTGCATGTAAACGTACTGAGTGTAAACAGCACAAGTCACATGGAATCTGATTTTTTCAAATCAGATTCAGGTCGCTTCCATATGTGGTTCTAAATCAGATACAGGTCTGATGTTTTTCAATGCGACCTCAGTGTGAACAGCCAGGTCGGAATTAATGCGACTTTGACGTCACTTGAGAGCGACCGTTGTCATAATACTGCGTTGGCGAGGGCAGGAGTCACTCGGAAGCGATCGGAATTAGGTCAAGACAAACATGGAGGATAGCGGCGACAGAGCTAATCAGTGGAGGGACGCCCGGTCGCAACGTGCGGGACCCGCCCGGGGACCTCCGCACCCTCGCAGAAACCGCTACCCCCAAACGGCAGCTCTCACCCGCGGGGGTGAGAGGCCGAACTGAAAGGGAGTGCCGTCTCCGTCGAGCCCCCCGCTTGTGCGGTGGGCGCGGCTGCCGGTTGACTCAGGTCTCCGCGCTGACCGCGTACCACTCGCGCCTGCGAGGCCAGCGGAGGCGGACGCACGCCCCCACGGGGGGTTGGCGGGGGACGTGTGGGGTGACGGAGCTCCGGCTCGTCCCCTCGCCGCGCCGGCGCGCCCGGCAATCACACACACGCAGAGCCCAGAGCCGCGGGGGAGATACACGAGAGTCTTGTGGAGAGGCGCTGACAGATGTATTGGAAGGTAGCCCTCGACATCCTGAAATTCTGGATGAAATCTGTCTCTGAGGCAGCCATCGCTCCACAAAAAGCCATTATTAAAAATGCGGCTTTCTTTCTCCTCCTTCTCCTCTTCATTAACACTTGCTCACAGTTTCGTCGGCTTCCACCACACAACAACTTCAAAATATACCCATGTATGCTCACTTCTGTTGCCTCCATGTTTACCGCCGTATGACGGCGTGCTGCGTGTGACGTCTTTGTTATTGTTCCTCTGCGCATGCGGGTCAGTTCAGGGCCGCGAGTCTGATATAGGACACATTTTAAAAGATAATGTGAACAGCCACACAAAAAAATCGGATATGGGAAAAAATCGGAATTGAGCATTAAGGCCTGCAGTGTGAACGTAGTCTGAGTGTGGTGTCCTTAATATGGTCTCAAATGGCAACTTTATTGTTAAAAAAATAAAATATGAGTTGTATATAAATAACATTTAAGATAAGATAAGATATCCTTTATTTTCTCCCTCAGTGGGGAAACTTATTTTGTTGTCAGCAGTACACTTAGCACACACATGTAGGGGAGGGGTAAAAAGACTGAAAAGTCAGAAATAAAAAATATATAAAAAATACAAAAAGATACGTATAAAATATGTATAAACACAGGATATGAACAGTATAGTTAAGAAACAGTGCAGAAAAGCAGGTGGAGTGTTGTGAGGTAGACTGGCAGATTGACAGATATTGCACATCTTATATTATTGCACATGTTATATTATCGCACATCTTATTGTCCACTGGCTACTGAGAGCAGGCCTGGTTATACAGTCTGATGGCAGCGGGGAGGAAGGACCTGCGATTCCTCTCGGTGGTGCATCGTGGGTGACGAAGCCGGTCGCTGATGGAGCTCTCCAGGGCTCTGACAGTCTCATGAAGGGGGTGGGAGACATTGTCCATGATGGAGGACAGCTTAGACACCATCCTCCTCTCCCCCACCACCTCCACCCGGTCCAGACTGCAGCCCAGGACAGAGCCGGCTTTCCTCACCACCTTGTCCAGTCTCTTCCTCTCTGCTGCAGTGATGCTGCTGCTCCAGCAGACCACCCCATAAAAGATGGCTGACGCCACCACAGAGTCATAAAAGGTCCTCAGGAGGCCGTCCCTCACTCCAAAGGACCTCAGTCTGCGCAGCAGGTGGAGTCGGCTTTGGCCCTTTTTGTATAGGGCCTGGGTGTTTACAGTCCAGTCCAGTTTATTGTTCAGGTGAACACCCAGGTACTTATAGGAGTCCACAATCTCTATGTCCGTTCCCTGGATGTTCACCGGCGAGGGGGGGACTTTGCGCCGGCGGAAGTCCGCCACCAGCTCCTTCGTTTTTCCAGAGTTAATCTGGAGGCGGTTCCGCTGGCACCAGTCCACGAATCTGTGATTCAGTTCTCGGTACTCCGTCTCGTCTCCATTGTTAATGAGACCGACGATGGCGGAGTCATCCGAGAACTTCTGGAGGTGGCAGGTTGATGTGTGGTGGGTGAAGTCGGCTGTGTAGACGGTGAAGAGGAGGGGGGCCAGGACGGTCCCCTGTGGAGCTCCGGTGTTGCAGACCACCGTGTCAGACACACAGCCTCCTGTCCTCACAAACTAATAATAGTGCATAATTTATGCACTATTTCAGCCGGATCTGCCCGGCGGATGCTGAACGCTGGCCCCGCAACCCCACGGCGGGCGCCCGGCGCATGGCTCCGGGGCGCATTGCCCGTTACCGGTGATCAAACCGACAGATTTCGCTGAAAATCTCGGAGGGTGAAGCTGATCCAGCCTGGGACGTACCCCAGAAATCCCTGCTCCCAAAGCGGCTGGGAACTTGGAGAATTTAGTCGGGAACCAGGAAGTAGGCTGAAAAAGCAGCCTCACCCGGAGAGCCAGGCCGTTGCTGCTTTGACCTTTCTGTGTGTGGCTCCGGCTCCTTCGTCCGAATGGGCACAGAGGCGATGGTTCTTTGTGGCTGTAGTGGCCAGTTGGACCGTTGCTGCGGCCATCTGGAGTACAGCCACGGGAGAATCTGCTTGTGCTTTCTTACCAGCAAGTTCCTGGAGGTCCACATAAGGTCTTTTCTGGCGGTCAGGGCGAGCCACTGTTTGGCAAAGTCTTTTCCTTTCAGGTTAACCCTCTGGCTCACCCCATACAGCACTAGCTGTGCTGTTAGGACCTCCCTTGCTGGTAAGTACGGGCATTACAAGGAGCCGTCCATTGCCCACTGGTCTACGGCAGCGCTGCACTCCCAGAACAGGTGCCTCACCGACTCAGGTGCGCTACAGCCTTGTCGGGGGCAGGTGGAGATCACCGACATTCCTCGGGAGTGCATGACGACCTGACAGGTAGGATCTCATGAACCATCATCGATGACAGGTCCCGGAGTCTGTTTGGGATGGCGGAACGGTCCACATTGCGCCAAACTGTGGAGGGCTCACCAAATGTGAGCCGCCGCACTGGACACACTGGTTTCCGCTCCTGCACAAACGAGGTCAGACAGCGGTGATTAGACAAAATATGTAACACTCTGGGCTCTAACTCTCGATTCCCATTTCTAAACTTTATTGTTAAGATGAGTGTCATGAGTATGGTTTAAAAAAAAACAAAGCAATAGGTATGAAGTTTTAAAAGACTAAAACTGTGATTTAACACATTAGAAAAAAATGTAAGAGGAATCGTTATCCAATTTCATGTGAATTGAGCTCCTCCTTCACTTCTATGGGTGAGAAGTGCAGGGGTCGAGCTCGATTCCCCACTCGGACTCTGGGCGTTGGCCTCTGCTGTAAGGTATGGTTAAGTTTTGTGTCCCTAGGGGTTGCAGAGCTAATGTTAAAAAGTAGACCTCATTTGGGGAATTGGGGGGGAAAACTCTGGGTTCCTCCACAATAGAATTGTCTGAGGATATTCTCTGAAACAATTGGCGAATCAGAGGACAATTCTGATGCAGGCCTCTTGGTTTGCTGGGCCCCGGGGAGGGAGGCATCATTGCCATCATCCTGTGATTGGACTTCTCCACATTCTGAACTAGCTCCGCCTTCTGCCTGCATCACCTCATCTTCCTCGGAACTCTCCATTGGTGTGGGTGTTGCAGGCCCCTCCCCTGCTCCCGCCACACCTGATCCCTCTCCTCCAATCACAGGATTTGGCGGGAGATTTGAATTTTCCTGCCCAGCTTCTTCAATTAGCTCAATTACCGGTTCCTCTCGTCCATTTTGTTTGTCCTTTTCTGTGTCCTTTCCCTTTACAGCCTTCAGTTTGTTGGCAAAAGATTTTGGGCAACACAATGTGTTGGAGGAAACTTCCCCATTCCCGACACCCTCGTTTAAACTCACGGTTTGGAATTTAAATAAACTTTTTTAAATCCTTCTTAAAACAATTATTACCAATGTACATTCTTCAATATCATATCAACAGTTTTATCTGTGTTTCCTAATACGGTAAAATTATTTTAACGAAACTCTACAAATGAGCTGAAGGCAAATTTTCCTGGTCACGTGATACGCTTTGGCCCAATAGGACGTGGAGACGCAGAACACAAAAATGTCTGCACGTTTATGTTGATATATCACGTTTGTGTGGAGAATAGCATTGTTTGCACGTATGTCATGATTATATATACGTGTTTGCGATCTTACGTTGTCTTATATGCGCACTTGTGGAGGAAACCGATGTCTCCTCGACGCATGCGCAGAACCCACCTCCTCCAGCGACCTCTAATGGAGACCTGATGGAGACACACCACACAACACCTTTCCTGAAATACTTCAGGGGAGCTAAACATTAAAAATACACGAATACAAATACACAAATACAAATAGCTACAAACCTGCTCTTGGTATTAGTTACTAAAATGTTTGACACTATAGTTTGTGACAAAAGAAATGGTATATAGTATATAGTTCGGTCAGATTATCAATCATATCTATGGAAACATTGGTATGGGTGCCTTTTAAGACTCTCATGAATAAGAGTATGTTTTTATGTGTTTATGTAGTTGTTGTTTATTTTTTATGTTGTATGTCTTGCTGTTGGGTCTAGAGCCCATAATAAAGTTTATATATATATATATAGTAGGCTCCAAACAGTCGTCCTCCACACATACAGACAAACAACCACACACACTCGCACACACAAGTGTGTAGGAGTGCGGTTGATGTAGGCAGAGAAACGACGGAGATTAATTCCTCTTTGGAGAGCACTCCATTTAATTCAATTAACACAGAGAGTAACCAAAAACCACACTCAGAAAACTGTTGCGCAGGTAAAGACGTCAGCACCTCTGAGGTGTGTCTCTACTCTTAAAGTAGCACGTATAATTAAAGGAAAGAATATCCCTTGTAAAAGGAACAACAAGGCATGTTTGTCCTGTGTGTGTATATCCACCACAAGTGCATGTTTTTGGACTGTGGGAGGAAGCCAGAAGGAACCAACCCAAGCTGAGTAAAAACAATAACTGAAAAATACACAATTTAGTTGCGATGCACATGTGTTGGCTATATTATGAAGAAATGACAGTAATAGAGTCATAGTCTCATGCGATAGGCTACCATACGAGATGAACCGAGACAAGAATCTGTGAATTACCTGTATTCAATTCAATTTTATCTAGCGTCTATTACAAGACAAGTTGTCTCTAGGATCTTTCCAGAGACCCAGAACATGACAGCCGAGCAATTATTACATAAATAACGGCAAAAAAAACTCCCCTTTAGGAGGGAAGAAATCTGGACTTGGATCATAAGGGGGGGCCCTCCTGCTGAAGACCAGCTGGATAGAGGAATAAAAGACAACAGGAAAGGAAACTGAAGAACAGAGAGACACAGACACAATGGGTAGCTGGTGTGCTACAGATATGACAATATAAACAGATGTAGACAGCAGACACTGAGGTGCTCAGAGTGGTGGGAGGGGGGACAGCAGGTCAGCATGCAGCTCCTGAGGCTCTGGCCTGCAGACACGCACAAAAATAAGAAAGGAGGGGGCAGACCAGCACAACAAACTGCAAGAAAAATGGAGAACGATGATGGTGATGAGATACTTCTAATTAATAACTGAGGGTTGATCTAAAGAAAGAGAAGAAGAGGAGAGAAGAAGGGGTGATGGGCACCCCTCAGTGGATCATGTCGGAGCCCCCCTGCAGTGTAGCTCTACAGCAGCATACAGGACTGTCTCAAAAAATGTGAATATTGGGATTTTCGGTAATGCAATTACAAAAACGTCATACATTCTGGATTCATTACAAATCAACTGAAATATTGCAAGCCTTTTATTATTTTAATATTGCTGATCATGGCTTACAGCTTAAAAAAATATCCTATCTCAGAAAATTAGAATATTCTGGGAATCTTAATCTTAAACCGTAAGCCATAATCAGAAATATCAAAATAATAAAAGGCTTGCAATATTTTAGTTGATTTGTAATGAATCCAGAATGTATGACATTTTTGTTTTTTTAAATTGCATTACAGAAAATAAATAACTTTATCACAATATTCTAATTTTCTGAGACAGTCCTGTATGTAGGATGAAGCACTGTTTTAGACCAGCTGCTCTAGTCTGGTCCTGCAGCTGGAGCTAACACACTTGTGTTTACACTAAATAGAGGTTGAATAAACACCAACTAAAAGTTTAATAAACACTAACTAGAGGTTTAATAAACACTAACTAGAGGTTTACCAAACACTAACTAGAGGCTTTACTAAACACTAACTAGAGGTTTACTAAACACTAACTAGAAGATTTATTAACACTAACTAGAAGCTTTACTAAACACTAGGTAGAGATTTACTAACACTAACTAGAGGTTTACTAAACACTAAGTAGAGGTTTACTAACACTAACTAGAGGCTTTACTGAACACTAACTAGGTGAAGTACTCACCAACCTTCAAGCCGCAGAGCTCCTCTAATGATGACTGGAACAAAGGTTTGTGAGATCCAACGTCATTTAAGCATTTAGGGAATCAAAAATCATTATGTGCCTCCAGCAGCGCAAAAGTATCTAACGATTATTATACATCTGATTAATGTAACAATATAAAACAGACAATCAGGGCGACACGTAGCTGCATCCACTGCTACCAACATGGCAGGGTTCCCATGGTGACATGATCCCAGCTAGTACAGTTGGATTAAAGATCTATGCAGTTGTCAGGCTAAAAGAAAACATTAATACATGTTATGATTAAACAATGAAATGATAAAAGAAGCTGGATGTCAAAGCCTTAAACTTATTGATATCTGAACCTGTCCCCCACTCAGAGCTGAATAAACGGCACACGTTGATAAACGAGCAGAACCACGTATGAATCAAAAACCTTTATTTAAAATCATTTCTGGACAAAGGAGGAGGATGTGATGAAGAGTGCCGGGGTACTGCTGCGGTGCCCTCCGACATTCACCGTGACAACCACCTCTGAAATCACTCCACACAGTGGAAATCAACCGGGTTACTGCTGATTTACGGCCTGCAAGCCTGCTGGAAGCCCCGCAGACAGAGTTCACTTCAAACCCATCCGGGAGGCTCGAGCATCAGGTGTAGAAAGGCCACCACATCCCAGAATAAGCACAGCACACTGCTCTGATCATCAATTACACCAGACAATCAAGCTAAAATGATGATTTAAGAAAACACTCAGACTTCCCTGAGATGAACTGGGGTACCAACTCCCCTATGAAGGTAGATTTGTGTTTATTTATTATTCAATCAAATCAAAAAACATGTTCAGTAATAAAAGCCTTCACTTCAATTAAAAAAAGCATTTTCAACCAAATAATAAAATGTTTGAATGCAAAAAAATATTTAAACGCTCCTTTTCTTTGATTGAAAAAGGTTTTTTTTATTGAAAAATAAAGACACAAGTCTACCTTCATACTCCCGCCGAGGCTGATGTCGTGTACGACGACGAGAACGACGTTATGGCAGGAAAGTTATTCAAGAACATGATTGGTTCATGAGTCCACTCTCTCCCACGCTGGAACAGCGGCAACTGTGTTAATCGGTTTTTAATAAAACATTTACATAATCGCAACTGATGGCTTGTGTTTTTGTTGGGACCTGAAGATACATCCAAAACAGAAATCTAGTTACTAAATAAAACCCACATCACACCCGGTTATCGTTGAATAAAAACTGGACTGAAATGCGGATCAGTGCGGAAGAACTAAAACGCGCTGCTATTCAGCAGCTTGTAGAGAAGTTAAAGTTTTTTTTTTATGATGTTAACAGCTTCTCACATCATTGTGAAAGAGATTCGGCCCAGACTTCCTGAATAGCTCTGGTTCACTGAGTTTCACATTCATTCACAGAACACTTTCAGTATTTCTTTTCTTTGACCTTGTGGGTGAACTCCTGGGAACTATTTCTAATGGTTTTCACTCGTCAATAATCTCTCTAACTCTGAACTTTGAATTGTTTGAAAATTACCTCTAATCCTTCCTAGATTGATAGGCAGCAACATTTGCTTAATTAAGATCCAGCCTGATATATTTCCTCACTACCATTTATGTGTTATGTGTACACACACCTGAATACTGCAGACCGGCAGGTCCGTTTTGGGCCAGATGATTTACTCCAATCGTGTCCTATTATGTTAATTTAGAAGTGAATGAGACTGGACTCCCTTTCCTGGACTATTCTCTGAGACGATCAGAGCTGATGACATAATTCTGTGAAAAGACAAGTTTAAACGAGAGCATTCAACCTCTAAACTCTGGATAACGAGGAAAGTCCACTTCGCCACGATGTTTCCAGCAGCTCTTTTCCACGTCATTGTGAGAGCGACAGTTAGTGTCACGAGAGGAACACGGATGAAAGTCTGATTACTGCACATGTGTGCTGATATTAAAGTGTGGTTGCTGAAATCAACAAAGGTCTCTGTGGTCGGAGTCGTGCGTGAGCGGAGTGCTGTAGGCCGAGTTCCAGTCCCGCTCAAAGACGTCCGTCAGCTGCGACTGGACCGTGGACTCCGGGGTCTGGGATGTCGACTGGTCGATGACCAGCGCCGAGCCGGCGGTCTGCACGAAGTAGTCGCCCGACCAGTTGGACGTACCTGACGGGGGAAACGTGCAGTTTATACTCCAGTTCATTGAACAGTTTGTCCTCAAAGACGAGGATCACTTTATTTATTTATTTAGCCTTTATTTATCCAGGAAATGTCCCATTGAGATGCAAGATCTCTTCTTCCAGGGAGTCCGGGTCAAGACAGCATAAATACGTTTCATATAGACAATAAAACATATACGATGAAGACATAAAATACATAAACTCAACAGTAAAGGACAATCTTAAATGTGCATTGATTTAAAAATGGCTACATGTTTCCTGAAGGGCTGATTTTAAAATACCTTTAAACACATTTACAGGGGGGAGGGGGCTGTAGGTTAATGTTATCTTGCAACTCATCCCATAATGAAGGGGCATAAAAGGAAAATTAGGTTTGACAAGGACCTGACTGCATCTGGGGGACATTTAAAAGCATCCCATTTGCTGCTCGCCTAATATTAGAGGTGTTTGTACAAAAAGACAGAAGTCTGGAGATGTAAAACGGCCATTTAACAATTAATGCTTTAAAAGTAAATGTCAACATGTGGGCTTCTAAGTCTAAGTGATGGTTGCTAAGCAGCAGCGTGTGCAGCCTCACCTATGTAGGCCGTCTTGTCCGTCACCATGTACTTGTTGTGGTTGACTCGAGCATAAGGAATCTTTCTCTGTTGGGGGTTGGCAGGAACCACAAACAGCCGCTGGAGGAAAAACCAAAGCCAGGTCCTCATGTTGTCATTATTAACCATCATCCATCAGCACGTGTGTGAGCAGTTCTCTCAGCGGGAAATGAGGGCAGATGATGAGCAGAGGAGGGCAACTCACCACCTGGATGTCCAGCTTGCTCTTGGGGTCGTAAACCGAGGCAAGGGACTTGAGGAAGGGAAACATGATGGGCTGAGTGCTGCCCCAGCAGCTGATCAGAAGACGCACCTTGACCCGCCTCTCGTACGCCACTCGCCTCAGCTGGGTGTCGATGTCCGTCCAGTACCTGCAGGGTGAAGACACCGGACATCAACTCCAGAGGTCAGTGGTTCCCTAAGTGTGTGTGTGTGTGTGTGTGTGTGTGTGTGTGTGTGTGTGTGTGTGTGTGTGTGTGTGGGGGGGTCATTTATCAGGGAAATGTATTAAAGATATCATCGTTGTATTTAGCTATTTTATAATAGAAAAAAACGCAAAAAAATGAGTGTAGATCTTAGCTTTTTAGACTAAATGGTGACTTTTATTGTGTATTTGAAGTGAGTTGAACTACAGAGCGTTTTTAAAGGAATGGAGGGATACTAAGAGGGTGAGGAAGGTGGTCACGACGTGTCTGGAGAGCTCCAGCTCTTCTTGGGAGGGAAGGATGAAGAGGAGAGGAGTTGTCCTCTTAAACGCTGCGTTTCTATGTCTTCACACCTACCCCTAGCGTGAGAACGGTTGGAGGTGACGAGCCAAAGAGGTAGAGTTTTAATAATTAATTAGTGCAGATATCTAAACAGATTCAGCTCAGAGCAGCTCGGTCTGTCCCGCTAATGTTGACCGCGCAGCATTTTATTTTCAAATAATACAAACGTGCACTATTTAAAAATATGTTTTTCTTTTACTTTTTCCATTAGTGTCAGATTATTTACTACGTAAAGGTTGATTAATTAGCTGGAGGGGCCCTCATGGAGGCTTTAGAACCGGCCCTGAGCATAATGAATTTTTGACGGGGAGTCAAACATATTCTTACAAACCAAAGGAGCGCCCACCAGAAAATGTTTGGGAACCACTGCCATGAGTCTCAGGCCAAACAAACGGCAATTCTGCCTTATACCACTTTAGCATAATAGTACTTGTTTAAAGTAGTTTGACCAAACCACAGAACGAAGGAGAAATAGAGCTGATTCAATAAAAAGCACAACAGTCAGGCCTTTTCTTTCTTCTTCTTCCGTCACACAATCAATCAATCACATACTGCGCATCTGGGTAAATGTGGGGCTTGGTGTCCAGCCCACAGACACGTCACCATGTGAACCCGGCAGCCAGGAAGTCTCCCCGTGGTTTCCTCTTACCTTTTGGGATAAGAAAACTCCATGGTGGGCAGGTAGTTCATGACGGCGATGTAGATGTAGCTCTGAGCCTCCTCCATCACGCCCAGGATGGACGCCAGATCTCCCGTCCTGCCGGCGGCGCAGAAGGACGGAGGGGAACTCTGAGAAGAGGGACAGGGAGAGAGATGTGGTCAACTCATTCTATCAAAGGTCAAACGGATAAAACTGTCTCTTTTTTTAGGATACAAACAGAAAATAAAGTGATTATTGGGCATTTTTTTAAATGATGAACCCCAATGTTCACTTTGCATCGCAGAGATATTGAAAAATAAATGTGGATGTGATTAAAACATAAAACATAAAACTGTGGGAACCTATTCAGCTGATTTCTACGGTTTCTCACCGACAGATAAACGCTGGACGGCGTGTCGTTGAGCGACAGCTGGAGGGGCGTGTCCATGTTGTACGGGGTGGAGAAACTGGACGGCCACGGAGACGGGATGGAGTGGCTCCCCCCGACAAACCAGTACGCCTCAAAGATCTTCCCCAGGTCCGTGGCCAGGCAGCTGCAGTTGTAGACCACCGCGCCCAGCTCCTTCACCTGGGGACCGGCAGCAGGACGTTAACCACATTAACAACACGAAACGGTCTCAGATCTGAGTCGTAATCAGGATTCACTGTGAACTCTGAGACTTATTTTCATAGTTGCACTATAAAAATAAGGTTGAACATTATTTATTGGTGCAGCTGAGGTCGACTCAGTCAATTCAGTCATCCATTTAATAAAATAATTAGGAATAGATAAAAGCCAGATCTACAGGACTGTCTCAGAAAATTAGAATATTGTGATAAAGTTCTTTATTTTCTGTAATGCAATTAAAAAAAACAAAAATGTCATACATTCTGGATTCATTACAAATCAACTGAAATATTGCAAGCCTTTTATTATTTTAATATTGCTGATTATGGTTTACAGTTTAAGATTAAGATTCCCAGAATATTCTAATTTTTTGAGATAGGATATTTGAGTTTTCTTAAACTGTAAACCATGATCAGCAATATCAAAATAATAAAAGGCTTGCAATATTTCAGTTGATTTGTAATGAATCCAGAATGTATGACATTTTTGTAATTGCATTACAGAAAATCACAATATTCTAATTTTCTGAGACAGTCCTGTACACTATTCTTACATCTTGAGATGAGACCAAAGTTCATCTTAAAAATCAGAAGAAATTTGTTGTGTAACT
Organism: Cololabis saira; assembly: GCF_033807715.1. NCBI lineage: Eukaryota > Metazoa > Chordata > Actinopteri > Beloniformes > Belonidae > Cololabis > Cololabis saira. Next base: position 42,858,966 of record NC_084590.1, read on the forward strand.
TATTTATTTATTTCTAATCTCCTCTCATTGTCCCGTAAATCAAACAGCATAACTTTTCCCCCTGCAGCGAGTCTGAAACCTCCGAGAGAGTGTTCCCACCTGCGTGAGGGACCTCCAGTCCATGTTGGCGCTGCCGATGTAGATGTGCTTCTTGTCAACCACCCAGAACTTGGTGTGAAGGACCCCTGAGGTGAGCGCTTTCATGTCCACCGCCCGGATATCGGCTCCTGCAGCACACAAGCACATCGGTTTCTGCCTGAACACCCAGCAGAGCTCATGCGCTTCACACCTGCACATTGCATCTTTATGGATGTTTTAGGCAAAAGATGCCAAAACCAAACACTTTTGACAGTTTCCAGTCTAAATTAAAAGTGTCTGACGTTCATGTGAATGCAACAAACCTCTGAAAAGGCGCCAGGTAGATTTCTGCAGGTGTCATTTATAACAGCAGGAATAAAATATGTCACGTAAGTGACGCCACATTAAAAAGACGACAGTTAACTGAGGCATGAAGCAAACAGCTGTTTTTAGAGACGTTTGGCTCCGGATAAAGGGAGAGTCCCGACAACATTTTTGCCCTAAAGTTGTGCAGATTTCATATGCATCAAATCTTCAAAACATCGGTATCGGCCAAAAAAGTATCAAGACATACCTAGTTATTAATGTTTTTAATATATATTAAATCGTTTTATATATCGTTGCATTTAATGTCACTTCTGGCCGACGAAGTAAGCAAAACTAACATGGTTTACATGTTTGAATTGTGAAATTTTATACATGTTCATGTTGCATTAAGCTGCTGCTATTCATTTCATGCCATTCAGAATGTTGCACTAAGGTTAAGCCAAAAAGTATTTTAATTTTCTTGTGTTTGTGAGTTTGACTGGACCTCTTTTGAAGTTAAATTTATTTATTTTTGTTATTGCACTATTCTGCACTTTTTGTTTTAGTTTACAATTTCATGTTTTTACATTTTGTGGCACCAGTGCTGATAAGCTTTGTTGAAATATATGTCCATTTTGTTCTCTTATGGACAATAAAAGAAACTTGGGATAATTTGAGTTTTAGTCCTCTTTTCTTTTTTTTTTATTAATTCATTGCTAAAATGTATCTGATCGGGAAAAGGTATCGGAAGCCAAAAAAAGTGATCGGATCGGGAAAAATCGGGATTGGCAGATACTCAAACTCAAGTGATCGGATGTTAAAAAATCCTGATCTCCCATGATCAGCAATATTAAAATAATAAAAGGCTTGCAATATTTCAGTTGATTTGTATATATATATATATATATATATATATATATATATATATATATATATATATACAAACGTATGTATATATATATATATATATATATATATATATATATATATATATATATATATATATATATATATATATATATATATATATATATATATATATATTAATTAAACTACTAGACTGAAGTTATCGTGAACCCCGGCCCCCTCACATCCACCCGGTACACCTAAAAGTAAAGGAAGCGGTTTCCTACCAGAGTCGTTGAGAAGTCGCAGGTCGTCGCGGGGCGTTCGCGCCTGCGGTGTGTTCACTGCAATCCGAACTTGCAACTTCCCCGATAGTTCAGCCAGCCTGTTCAGAACGGCCTCGCCCTGCACCGACGGGTGGAAACACACTTGTAAGGATGCATGTGGTGATCCGACAGGTTTACCGTTCTGTGGTTCCGGCTCGACTGACCTGGTCGGCCGTGGGCTCCTGAGTGCCGGTGTCTTTGTTTGTGAGCGTCCAGTAGAAGGACGAGATGTCGATGCTGCTCTGGGCCTCGCTCATCAGATTCATCCAGGCCTGGAAGATGGAGGGGTGGGTGGGGCTGGACTTGAACTCCAATCCTTCGGGGATGCTCTCCACCAGAATGATCCTGACGGAGGAAGAGAGGAAGACATGTTCACTGGCGTCCTGCTACTTCCTGTTACTGCAGCAGCAGACAAGCAGCATCCTGCCACAGCTCAGAAATGCTTTTTATTTATGGAAATTGTATTTTGGAGTTTATATATTTCAAATAATAACATCTCGCTCTCAGTAGTTGCAGCACTCTAGTCTTCGAGTCGACAAGCGGATGCTTCCTTACTTGCAGGGATCTGAGCAGGACTCAGGTCTGGTTATCGCCTTCGGGCTGGAGGTGACTGGGGAGGAGGACGAGCTCGGGGACAGGAGGCTATAGATGCCCATAGCCGTCAGGAGAACACAGGCCACCGTGGCCAGAGCGATCAAACACCCGGAATACTGTCAGAGATGGAAAAAAAACACCCCTCCGGTTCAAATTTGCAGTATTTCTGTGAGGATTTCCTCTTTTGCATCAACTGAAAACAACATCATGATGTGTTACGTGGTTATGCTGCCACTTACCAGGTGAGCTTTCTGGCTGGACCCTCGTCTCGTCCAGCCGGTGTCCAGCAGCTACAAGCAGCAGAGCAGCACATCAACACAACCACCAGACTACTTCACATCAAACCGATCAATAAACCAATGCTATAATGAGGATTCGGCCCTTGAAAACTAATGAGCATCAATTAAAAAAAAAGAGGCAGTTTTGACACTTTCTGAGTTTTATGGAACTGAAACCTGAAAAATGTCATAACAAAACTAATTACTACACTTTCTCATGTGATCCATCAAACCCCATTACTTCTAACTGATGGTCAATAACTGCAAAAAAATAAAATCAGCTGAGGACAAAACATCATCTATCCATCCATCCATCCATCCATCCATCCATCCATCCAATTCTCTCCTGGATAACTGATCTGATCTGATCTGGTCGGATCTGGTCTGATCTGGGGCCTCATGTACTAAGAGTGCGTGGATTCCAACGTGAAACCGTGCGTGGAATTTACACAAACGCAAAAATTCAGATGTACAAAACCCTGCGTACGCCCAAATCCACGCAGGTTTCTCTGTACATCCCAATCAGCGTGGATTTGAGCGCACATGCGGGAGCACAACACTCCGCCTCGTCTCCTCCCTCAAATATATGTTTGAATATGATAAAGAAGATAATTATCCATTAAAAACTGCTCATCCTAACAAGAAATGTGCAAAAATAGGTAAAACATATATAAAAAAAAAAACATCGGCTCTGAGCTGGAATGAATCATTTATTTGGGGGCATTTCTTCCAATTTCCGCTGCATAATGCTGTTCTTTGCTTTGCGTTGCGTTCCGTGAAGAGTTGTGGTTTTATTATGATCGTACGGGTTCGTGAATGTTTATGGGCGGCGTTAGTGCATCATTACACCCTGCTTTTCTTGTTTGTATTTTAAGAACCGACACCAGAACTTAAATTGGTGGATGAAAATCGGCTCCTCGTTCCGCTTTATTGTCACGCGAATTATACGGATTAAGCCCAACACGTTTATTGAGTTTTACACATTGTGGATGTCCGCGATCACCTCTTTCATAAGTATAACAATGTGAACATCATGAACTTATATTTAAAACATGAAGCATCACGATCTGATTCCTCTGCTGCAGAAATAAAGATAACTTGTGCAACGGGATTATCGAGGTGCAAACGTGAGAAATAATGAGCAAAGTTGCTGTAACTCGGAGTGTTGCATCCGCAGGAGGAGAGACCGGTCTAGATCCCGGTCCATCACCGGAGAAACACTTTCTGGATCCTGCAGCAGCTGCAGCCGACTAATATCAGACTCTGAAAGTTGCCTAAACATTCAATAAAGACTTTATTCATCATTGCTGAATCACATCAGTTCGTACCAACCAACCTTTCCGTGACATCTTAGTTTTATTTTAAAAGACAACTTTACAGAACCGGTTTTTCGCTTCAAAATGTATTTCAATGTTTTTCTGTCCATACACAGTTATGGGATGTTTAGGATCTGGATTTAATCTCCAGTAGTCATGCATACGGTCGTCATTTGGTGTAAAGCGGATTTCAAGAGGCGGGAGCAACATACTTAAACGCCTTCTTCAGCTTTCTTGGGAGTCTTGGGAGTGAAGACATGAACTGAACAGATTTCTTATATTAAGGATGTAAGTCTGTGTTCTCCTTCTTTCAGTCACTACCCACAGTTCATGATGTTCACGAGAGTAGGAACAAAGATCAACCAGTAAACAGGAAGTCTTGCTCTCTGCTAACGTCTGCACTACCTCTGCGGCGATCCGGCTCTCGGTTCCCTGCTTCAAACAAACCCTGAGACACATAAACCCCTCCACCCCTCCACCCCTACACCCACAACCCGGAGAGACGATTGAACCTGTTTCCGACTGAGAACCGTGGTCTCAGATTTGGAGGTGCAGATTCTCATTCTCCAGAAAGAGCTGAAGATCCTGGTTCAAAGGTGCCGACGGGACCTCGTCATCCACAAAATCCAGAGAGGATGTAGGTATTTGGACTATGAATCACTTTCTATCCAGTGACTCATAAAGCAAATACATGAAGAGGAAACATATATATGTGACTAAAGGCTAAACTAGTAAACGTTTGGTATTTTTACAGGATTACCAAATGTCCACTAAATCAAACCCATTCACCCTCAAATATCATCAACACCTGTTAAAACTTTAGTTCACCTGTTAAACAGATGAACTAAAGGTTATCTGTTTATCAGTTAAACTAAAACATTAACGTTACCTGGTTGTAAGAGATGGCCGTCTTCATGTTGACCGACTAAACCAGATCTCGTCCAGACGTCGGTCCTGTCAGCTCAGGTCGGATGTTCCTGAGAGCAAACACACGCCGTTACATCACAGCCTCGCACTTTCATCTCTGAATGCTTCACGACATAAAGAAAAACATCTCCACACGAACACAAAAATATTCAGTAGAGGAAAAACATTCAAGTTTTGATATGAGAGAACTTCTTTAACAGGAGCTGAAGCTTTCCTGTCTGAGGAAGAGACGCAAAGTAGCCGAGTGGGTTTGAAACAACAGCAACACACACACACACACACACACACACACACACACACACACACACACACACACACACACACACACACACACACACCTCTGACTAGCCTTTACACACTTGACAAAGAGAAGCTTCCAGGTGTTTTCCAGCCGACATAAAGAGAACGAGTCGCACGGCTCTCGTCCATCACAAAGACACGCGGCTGCAGGCGCCGGACGTCCGAACTGACCTCACGCCTGAAACTAAGCGCTTCTGGTGCAACGCTCTTGAGATGAGTACGTTCAATAGAAATGCTCGATGTCAAACCAGTGATCAAGAAAGTACATGAACTTTCTCAATCTGAGTAATCAAAAGAAGAAGGAAATGCAGACGCCTTCCTGCTGACTGTGGTGAAGCTGGAAAATCTGAGCCGGTCGTCACGAGAGTGTCTCAAAGAAACATCATGTGACCTTTTACTGCTGATGCCACGTGACTACACAACATCTTGAGCTGGTTCATCAAAGCATCTGTGGTCTGAGCACAGAAACCTTTACATATCAGACAACATAGTTGGCATATTTAGCCTTTTAGTTGTAGATCAAAGGCAGCAGAACAAAAACAACCCGAATCACATGTGTAAACGCATGACTGCTGCAAATAAAGCAACTAACCCCAAACATCAGGCCATGTCTTTTTGCTGCTTCTTTTCAAAGGAGAACTCGTTCAAATATCAGGTCTTTCTAAAACGTACTGTATCGTACGAAACAGTTGCAATGTGACAGAAACTGAGGCTGGACCACAAGAACAAAAACAAAGAAAACATGGAACTGTTTATTCAACACAAATGAATGTGGGCAATACAACGTTCCCCATTATTGCTTTCAGGGGATTTCAGGAGGACTCCGAGCTCACAAAGCATGTCAAAGTTTCTTTTGGATGTGCCCCAAGAGGAAGCCTATTCTGTCTAAAGATAAGATCTAGCTATGACTGATGTAAAACTGCAGCCAAACAAACCACAAGATCACTGGAGCTAATTCCTACAGACAGATAATTAGGAGTGGGCATAAATCATCAATATGGCAATATATCGCGATACTTTGCCACCTGATTCAATATCAATATTCAAAATTTGAATATCAATTTAGTTTTTTCAAATAATAAATCATATTTCAGACGGGTTGTAAATCCAGTAAGACTTTACTGTAACATGGGCTTAAATAATATTGTTAATGTTAATTTAATATTATGTGAATAATATGAAAAACATACGCAAACATGTTGTAACTGTAGCTTGTATAGTTACAATAATACGGCATGGATAATTTGAATTACATTGTTTTGACTCAGTTTGTCCTAGAATTATCACCATAATCCTTTGAAGATGCATAATGCCTTTTACAGTTTTCAGCAAACTATGTATAACATCGCAATATATCACAAAATTTGGATATCACAATATTGTATCGTGACGTGTATCGTATCATGAGGTCCTATAATACCCGCCCCTAAATGAGACTATGGTAGAGTTCTTAAGACATAATGGCTAATAACAAACACAGGATTTCAGCATAAAGACCCCCAGCCAACTGTCAAGCACGGAGGTAGAGGGATGATGATATGGGCTTGTCATGTTTGAGTGGACCGTGAACCGCTCTACATATCAGAATATCGTGGATGGAAAGCTAAACCGCCTCACACATAGCCTGCCATGTTGCTTAAGCCAGTTTTGAACAAAATTGGGTCAAGCAACAGTCAACTTAGCAGCTGCAGACCACTGTGCAAAAGTAAATATTCAACAACCACAAAGAAGTAAAGCAATGCTATAAAAAAAAAGATTGGTTTCTTTGTTACTAGTTTCTTGCAGTTGAGGTAGAACCACTACAGTCAGATTATTTCAGTTGTGCTTTTATACACACAACATAAAAAAGAGGCACTAACCTTTGTGCAACACTGTATGTTAAACTGTAGAAATTTATACCGTTATTGGTTGTCTGCTGCACTCTAAAACAAGCCCTCACAGAAAAAACACTCAACAATGAAACAGACTGCAGAACGAGGAAAAAGAAACATAATGAAAGTCATAATACAAATAAAGATGATAATATTATGACCACCCCAGTGTCTGCTGTCTACATCTGTTTATATAGTCATCCCTGTACTGCACCAGTGTGTCTCTGCTTTCTCTGTTATTCATTCTCTCTGTCTGTTCTCTCTTTTCCTGCTAATAATCCAGGTTTCTTCCCTCCTAAAGGAGTTTTTCTTGCCACTGTTTTGCTTAAGGTTTTTCTCCCACTAAGGGAGTTTTTACCTGCCATTGTTTATGTTATGTTATGTTATGTTTATGTAATAATTGCTCTGGGGTCATGTTCTGGGTCTCTGGAAAGATCCGCTATATAAATAAAATTTAATTGAATTGAATTTAATAATAAATAATATTATTATTAATAATAATAATCCATGCATCTATCTGCTCCACCACCTCCTGATCAGGGCTGTGGAAGGATTTGGAAGCAGTTTTAGTCTCAGGTTATACAATTTTAACCTGAAAACAAAAAAACAACAATAATATGCCTGATTCTTGTCATTTCACTGACGTATCGAGTCTGATTACATGTTTACATATGAAGGAAATGTGACCACATTTTAACTTCTACAGATAAAATAGCTTTTAAAGCAAAGAAAACTAAATAATACCTGGTACCAATCAGGAAAGAGGGACTTGAAAGAGTAATTTAAGGAAAAGTTATGTAAGGAAGTGCTGGTGAGTTTGTCAACGACTGAAAAACATGAACGTGTTTGGGCTTGCATGTGATCAGATAATTTATTAAAGGGAAAGCATGAATGGGAGTATCTTACTGTAGGTTATTAAACACTAATCGGTGTTTTTAAATCCATATTGTAATACATATATTGATATTACGGTGTTTTATCGTCCACAGGAACTGGGTTTGTGTTATTTTGCTGACTGAAAGTCGCCGACGCAGCAAAACAACAACAAAAAAAGCGTTTTTAGTTATAAAAGAAAAGACGGTAAAACCAACCTGTTATCATGCGTCCAGCTTTGATAAAGGCCCGACTAAACCCGCTTATCTGAAATCAGTTGAGGTCGACGTTTAATTGTCAAAGAGTTTTTTTTTTAAAGAAAATAAACGCAGCTACTTTGTTACTGTTGTTGTTCAGAAATAGCTTCAGCTGCCAGGGAGGCGGTCACGTGATCCGCTCCGTGCAGCCAATCAGAGAGCAGCTCTCGTAGTGACGTAAACGGGAAATTTGAAATTACAGTAGTGCAGTTCTTATTTTGACCACAAGAGGTCAGTATGTACACATGGTAAATCATGGACGTGTGCAAAATCTTTACTTGATAGATAGATAGATAGATAGATAGATAGATAGATAGATAGATAGATAGATAGATAGATAGATAGATAGATAGATAGATAGATAGATAGATAGATAGATAGATAGATAGATAGATAGATAGATAGATAGATAGATAGATAGATAGATAGATAGATAGATAGATACTTCACTAATCCCGAGGGAAATTCAAATTTTATTTTGAAGTGTAATAAAGTTTTCAGTTGATCGTCTCATTTAGCAAAACAAACAATACAAATAAATAAAGATTCTTAAAAAAAACAAACGTCATTTTAGAACATGCAAAAATACAATATTTCTCAAAAGAGAATGTGTTGATTTGTAAAACACACAAAAAACATGAAATTAATTGAAGAGGAAAAGAACAACCAAAAAAGACATCTTCTTTTTTGAGAAAATGAAAATTAATTTTCTTTCAGCGTAATGTTTTTCTCACGTGTTGGAACCAGCTGCTGTGGTAGGCATACTTTTTTTTTTTTTACATATATTACTGACTTTTCTAAATCATTCTTTGTTATATACATTTCTATGTAATCTTTATTAATATCTGTTATTTTCTCAAGTGTTTTGTTTCTTCTACTGTATACTTTTTTCTGTTTTTATTGTGCTGCCTTACTAAGTGCTCGTGTGTGTGTTTCTTTAAAGGCTACTGTAATATATTATCAGTCGTGACAATAACAAACGGTCATGTGCCGAGTGTTTGTTACAGCTTTGCTGCATCTGACTAGTCGTTTTCTGACATGCATGAAAATGCTCTAAATAAACATCCTCTTCTGACTCCAGGCACTATGACTGACAATCTCAATCCATGTTTATATTGGCATTTGAAAACTTTAAAAAGTCTACTGTAAGCTGTTTTGTTTTTGATCAACTGAATAATGTTATGGCAAATCCGGTCATTGATTTGTTCTATGAATCTATTCACGGCTCAACATTGAGTACAGTGCCTTGCGAAAGTATTTGGCCCCCTTGAACTTTGTGACCTTTTGCCACATTTCAGGCTTCAAACATAAAGATATAAAACAGTATTTTTTTGTGAAGAATCAACAACAAGTGGGACACAATCATGAAGTGGAACAAAATGTATTGGATATTTTTTAACAAATAAAAAACGGAAAATTTGGGCGTGCAAAATTATTCAGCCCCCTTAAGTTAATACTTTGTAGCGCCACCTTTGGCTGCGATCACAGTTGTAAGTCACTTGGGGTTTGTCTCTATCAGTTTTGCACATCGAGAGACTGAAATTTTTGCCCATTCCTCCTTGCAAAACAGCTGGAGCTCAGTGAGGTTGGATGGAGAGCGTTTGTGAACAGCAGTTTTCAGTTCTTTCTACAAATTCTCCATTGGATTCAGGTCTGGACTTTGACTGGGCCATTCTAACACCTGGATATGTTTTTTTGTGAACCATTCCATTGTAGATTTTGCTTTATGTTTTGGATCATTGTCTGTTGGAAGACAAATCTCCGTCCCAGTCTCAGGTCTTTTGCAGACTCCATCAGGTTTTCTTCCAGAATGGTCCTGTATTTGGCTCCATCCATCTTCCCATCAATTTTAACCATCTTCCCTGTCCCTGCTGAAGAAAAGCAGGCCCAAACCATGATGCTGCCACCACCATGTTTGACAGTGGGGATGGTGTGTTGAGGGTGATGAGCTGTGTTGCTTTTACGACAAACATAACGTCTTGCATTGTTGCCAAAAAGTTTGATTTTGGTCTCATCCGACCAGAGCACCTTCTTCCACATGTTTGTGTCTCCCAGGTGGCTTGTGGCAAACTTTAAACAACACTTTACATGGATATCTTTAAGAAATGGCTTTATTCTTGCCACTCTTCCATAAAGGCCAGAATGGTGCAGTATACAACTGATTGTTGTGGTATGGACAGAGTCTCCCACCTCAGCTGTAGGTGACCTCTGACCTCTGACCTCTGCAGTTCATCCAGAGTGATCATGGGCCTCTTGGCTGCATCTCTGATCAGTCTTCTCCTTGTATGAGCTGAAAGTGTAGAGGGACGGCCAGGTCTTGGTCTGATACTCCTTCCATTTCAATATTATCGCTTGCACAGTGCTCCTTGGGATGTGTAAAGCTTGGGAAATCTTTTTGTATCCAAATCCAGCTTTAAACTTCTCCACAACAGTATCTGGGACCTGCCTGGTGTGTTCCTTGTTCTTCATGATGCTCTCTGCGCTTTAAACGGACCTCTGAGACGATCACGGTGCAGGTGCATTTATATGGTGACGTGATTACACACAGGTGGATTCCATTTATCATCATTAGTAGTTTAGGTCAACACTGGATCATTCAGAGATCCTCACTGAACTTCTGGACAGAGTTTGCTGCACTGAAAGTGAAGGGGCTGAATAATTTTGCACGCCCACTTTTTCAGTTTTTTATTTGTTAAAAAAGTTTGAAATGTCCTATACATTTCGTTCCACTTCATGATTGTGTCCCACTTGTTGTTGATTCTTCACAAAAAATTGCAGTTTTATATCTTTATGCCTGAAATGTGGCAAAAGGTCACAAAGTTAAAGGGGGCCAAATACTTTCGCAACGCACTGTAGATGCATATAACGGTCTCCAGGTTCACTATGACGTCTATAAAGTGAGACTTCACAGATATAATTTACAACTGGGGAATGCAAGGGAATCCTTCTTTCCAGAAGTCATCAACAAAATCATCAGTAACAGTCATGCCTTGTTTGCCTCTGTGGACAGGTTAACAAACCCTGCGGTGTCAGGAGCATGTGGAGCATAAACTCCACCTACAATTAACCTCATGTTTACTCGATATTCTACCAGATTTTTTTATTTAACAGCTTTCTACGAGAAAGTTTTACCTGTCAGGGCATCTGATCTTATTCAAATAGTAAACTCATCACTTTTGTCAGCGCCTTCTGATCCAGTTAGAACTAAGAAGGTGGACCACATCGGTCCAGTTCTGAGATCTTTACACTTCCTACACCTCAGAGAATAGACTTTAAAATACTTCTGTTAGTTTATAAATCACTGAATGATTCAGTACCAAAATATATCAGAGACTTTGTTGTTGCCATAGCAACCATCCAGACCTCTCAGGTCTGCTCTGTCTCCCCCAGAATCAGAACCAGACATGGAGAAGCAACATTCAGCTTCAGGAACGCTGAACCCCTCAGTTCCTTTAAATGAAGGTTAGAACTAATTTGTTCACAGCTGCTTTTGACTGAATTATTAAACCAGTCTGAATTTATAATTTAAACAATGTTAATTTCAGTACTAAACTGTAACCCCACCTTAAGTATAACTTTTATTTATCATGCCACTGCACTATAACTTATTTTTTTCTCTTTATTGTTCATGTTTTCAATATGTAAAGCATGCTGATTTGCCTCGTTGTTGAAATGTGAACTTGCCTTGCCTTTGCCTTGCTTGTATGGGCTCATTGTCCCCTGGTAATAATTGTAATGTAGAGTTGTGTGTCATTACGAAGTTATGGTAACTTATCTTGTTGTTTTTTTATTATCTGAGCTAGCAGAAGCCTGTAAATGTTAAAAAAGGGGGGGGGTCCTAGGATGGAACCTTGGGGAACTCCCCATGCATTTTTCCTCAATTACTTATTGACACAAACTAGTCTCTGTCCTTTAAGTAAGACTCGCACCAGTCGCTTCTATGTGTTCTTTAATGACCGTTCACTACTTCCTATCTTAGCCAGGTCACCCTTGAAAAAGACCCCCCTTCTTTTAATAAAGACAGGACCATTATTAAATAAAGGTTAATAAGACTAAAATAAAAATACTTAGAGTAGTACTTGCACAGCCGTTTCCATATTTCTGCAAATTTGCAAATGTAATTAATTAAAGTTAAAAGACCAAACAGCATCTTCTGAGTTGAACAAGTCTGAACGAGTACGTACGTCCAAGCTTTGCATACTTGGCACTAAGAAACCGTTTCTGCACCCACTTAATCAAACACAAGGTCTCGGGGGTCTGCTGGAGCCAATCCCAGCTCACTGTGGGCAACAGTCAGGGGTGCACCCTTGACAGGTCACCAGTCCACATACACAGTTAATAAAGGCCTCAAACAGACAAAAAAAACATTCACTCCCACGGGGAATTAGGAATCAGCAATCAACCCAATGTACCCATTTTGGGTCTGTGGTAGCTGGAGAAAACCCACGCTGGCAGGGTTACGGACAACATGTAAGCTCCTGTCAGAGTTGAACCAGCAACCCTTGTGCTGCCGCCCCTCAGAACTCAGTCTGGAAGTGAAATCCTCGTAGACGGTTTTCCAGCAGGTGCCAGCAAAGTGCAAGCACAGACCAGTGATGGTCAGACGCTGCTGAGGATGAAGGAAAAAGACAGAACACAGTTTCTTTCCACCGACAGCTCACAATGCAGCAAAAAGAAACATGTGACCAGAAATATCCATTAAAGGCAGTGGAATGCACTTTTATGAAAAGGTCGGGTGAAAAGACAGGAGGGTCCTTTTGTGAGCGGCGAAACCTGGAGCTTGATAAGAGACAAAGAGCCGGCAAAAAAATTCCAGGATAGTGACACACACACACACACACACACACACACACACACACACACACACACACACACACACACACACACACACACACACACACACCCTCCTTACTGTAGTGCTTTATTTATTATTTTTATTCAAAAGTTTACTCATAAACGTTTCACAACCAGACAGAGAGGCTGCTGGTCTGAACGCCAGCGTACTCCCAGCAGCTCTGAGGTGTGATTACCTGCGCTTGTGTGTAACCCTGGAAACCGGGCCAGAAAATCCTAGACAGTTTTATTCTTTTACAACGACGAAGACAGACTAACAGCGAGGCAGTAAAAGGCCTCACTTCCGCAGCCGGGATCCCGTCTGTCCTCTGCGATCTGCAGATGTTTCATGTACCTGCAGACGTTTGTTTCTCAACACTTGTGAAGACTTGATATCAAGCTATATTATACTGTTTTAATTTTATTTCACTTTAAACAACGGACTCTATCAAGTGAGTATAATGAAAGCAAAACGAAACAATGTTGAAATTAAAGTCTAAATTACACAAAATATTCTTTTTTTTTTTTAAATTGTCATTTCTTGATGTTCACACCACCGTTGACAGAATATTTTAAGTGTTTCATCCTGAAGTCGTCAGAGTGCAACCTGACGAGTTTAATAACCACAACAACAACTATTTTTCCACTTGACTTCATGACTTTCCAGAAGTGGACCGGGAGCCGGTCCAAGGGCTGGACATGTCTCATAATGGAGGCCGTTTTCCCAGAGTAGGTGTGTTTGCATCCCTGTGACGTCGGGTCAGGATTGATCACGGTGAGTCACCGGCTACCTGAACTCAACTGTGGCTCTCGTTTATGACCCACACACTTCCTGTTTTTTATTTTTTTATTTCATGGTGTACCTTTCTTGAAGATGCATTTTAATCTGTGTATTCTGGCTAAGGTGGGTTATTTATTCAACATTAAATAATCGTTGGTGTAAGACTCAAAACTCAGCTGTACTGTCTACGTATGTCTGATACGAAGTGAATATCTAATATTCAGTCCTTTGTTTTAATTCGGGACTCTTGCTGCTATTAATGGCAGCGTCGGCCATAAAATCCCACTGACATCATTGTGACATCACCAAAACAGGGCGGTAATGGCTGCGATCCCGTTGATGCCGCCACCTTTTTACAGCAGCTTATCACTCGGATGGAAAACCTGAGCACACAAGTTTACTTTCAGGTCATCACGCTGAACATCCAGTGATGTACGTCTTCATCGTCCGCAGCGGAGCACAAGATGTTACTATATCCAGCAACCTGCTCTAAAAGAAAGAAAAAGAAAATCACCAACTTCTCATATCAGAAACACTTGAAAAATAATGTAAATAATTTTATTTAAAGAGAAAATGGTAAATAACAGTTGTTTTCAGCATGTTGAACTCTTGGACCGTCATACATCTGTAAGTTTAACGATTTCTAATATAAAAGAAGCTGCTGGAAAACATTTTTATGATAATTTTCTTAGTATTCTGCCAATTTTTTAAAGTATAAAAAGGAGTAGTTCACAACAAAATCATGAAAGTAAACTTTCCTCCCAAAACCGGAGGTCCCCTTAAATTTTGATTTAATAAAAACTGAATGAACCTTAACTTAACTTTATATCTTATCTGATGAAGGCAGAAGTAATCGCCGAAGAATGTCAGATATTTAAAAAGCGAAATATTCTGTAAAGCAATGGACAAAATTAACTTTATTAAATCTTAACTTAACTTCCTTCAGCTTTTCCCATCCACGGATCACAGCAGCAGATCAGCACATATTGATCTTAGGTTTTTTTCTTTCTGACACAATCTTGGCCCTTTGACCCTTTGGGCTTGGGACTGGAACAGCCAGAACGCTGGATTGTGACGCCCCCTAGTGGCGGGGCGACGGGGACAACAGGGGTGATGTGATGGATCTGGGGATCCACATGAGATCCAGCAACTTTCCAGTCTGAAGGAAACCGAGTCCATTAGTTATTTAGACAAACAACAACCAGGAAACATTAGTTTCACAGTTGGCGTTGAACAAATACAGTTTTAGGATTGAACTAGTCTGTTTACACAAATATTTTTGTCAACAAAGGGACATTTAACTCAGGACAGAACATCCGTCTGATGAAAAATGTCCAGAAGCAGCAGGATGTCCTGTGATCAATCAGCCAATGTACATAAAAATAGTGTTTCTTGAGTAGCTGGTCCATTTGACCTGAAGGTTTGATGCAAATTCCCTAAAACAGATCCGTCAACAATGGCAATTATACTGTTTTATTAATTTTTCTGTCTGTCCAGACGGCTAAGTTGGTGTTATGTGATGAGGTTGGACTTTAGGAAACATGCAACCGCTGCAGCTGATCACCTGGACGATCAAAGATGACCCCATTTGGGTTGATGCATCACTAATCGGGATGCAGAGGTGTTGGTTCTGTTTGTCTGCTTTATTTCCTCTGAACTATTCATGTAAATGTATCTGAGGGTCTTCTCCTTGTTTGCTTCAGCCTGGATGTGTTTAAAATACCATGTTTTGGTGTTTTATCCAACATCCTGCACTTAGTGAAGGAGCAGGTTCACCTGCACCTGCAGGCTGACCCGTGTGCTGCTGCTCCGTACGGCGCTTCATCAGTTATTTACTACTGATCTGTTGTTCACACACACGTGCACTCGCATGCACACGCATGCACACGCCCACGGCCTCCAGGATCTTAGGGAAACCAGTCATCTGTGCAGTTAAAGGATGTGGAGAAGGAAGCGGAACGACTGCGCCTGCTGCTATAAACCCGCCGCCGCCCAACCAACCGATCCACCAGCCAGACCGAGAAGCCGAGCGGGTGAACCAAGGCCCTGTCGCTGATAACGAGCTCCGACGACAGCCGGGTCGCATCCTCTTAACCCTACAGCCGCCGTGCGTATGTCTCCCGTCCAGCTGTAACCACACCCTTGAAAAGAAATATAGTGGAAATAAACAGTCCCATAAAAAAACACTCGTATAAAATAACAAAGGTCCCCGTAAACGACTTAAACCAAACCTGAGCCGCACCTTCTGCGGCTCCGCAGGAGCAGCGTGCCATGACAAAACATTCCTGGATTTGCTCAACTCCTGTTACACAATGACACACACACACACACACACACACTAACACACACACACACACACACACACACACACACACACACACACACACACACACACACACACACACACACACACACACACACACACACACACTATGCCAAATTGTCATGAAATAGTCAGATGAGGTCGGTGATACATGCTTCTGACACTTTTTGATGCCCCCCTCCCCTTTACCCCCCATGTGTCCCATAGATGGATTTAAAAGACCTGGAAACAGGCATTGTGGCATAGAATTGTCAAATTGGTTTAATTCGTACGAATTGTTACAGATTACTTTTGTAATACTGTATTTGACCCGGTCTTTGTACGTTTTGACCGTATAGAAACGTAATTCTTGCCATTTTAACAATGAGATGTGCCTTACTCTACTGCCCTTACTTTTTTAAACTTGTGCTTTTTATTATTTTACCTCTTTTCTTATCATTTTATTTGTTATTTACTGTTGAATTGTGTCTTGCCGCTTTTAATGTTGATGTAAAGCACTTTGAATTACCTTGTGTTGAATTGTGCTATACAAATAAACTTGCCTTGCCTTAAAATCCCCTTTAAAAGAAAGTGTCTTTCTATGTTACAACATTCATTAGTGAATCAGAGAGAAATAGTCTGACAGCACATCGATCCTGACGGTGAGCCAGCTCGCCCCCCCACCCTTCACCCTCCGCCCTCCCGGCCTCCACCCACGCCTACGTGAGCTGGACCTGGTGACCAGCCGCGGGGGGGAGATGTGGGTGACAGTTGTCAGAGTGTGTGGGTGAGGCTGAAAGAGGAACACGGCGTCCGCCTGCTGTGAGGGCTGCTGGGAAAGCCCAGGTGGGGGCAGATGTACTCTTCAAGTCATCCGGACCTTCGTCCAGAAAGTTCCCATTTCTGGTTTTACACTCTTCAGTCCACTCATGAACTTTAAATACCGGTATCTGAAATACTGACACAGACTGTAGAGCAGGAGTTGGCTGGATAAATGAAGGAGGAGTTAATATTTTACAGTTTTTTTTTTGGGAAGGGGGGGGGGGGGGGGGGTTATTCTAATGAAGACCACTACAGTGAGAAATAATAGTACCAACTGTGTGTATACTGCTGAATGTGGTTGCCGATCTTACAACCTCTTACAACACCGATCCGTCTGTCAATCTCCCACTCCATCGTTCCCTCACTCGTGAACAAGACCCCGAGATACTTGAACTCCTCCACCTGAGGCAGGACTTCTCCACCCACCCGGAGAAGGCACACCACCCTTTCCCGGTGGAGAACCATGGCCTCGGTCTTGGAGGTGCTGATTCTCATCCTTGCCGCGTCACACTCGGCCTCAAACCGCCCCAGCACATGCTGAAGGTCCCGGTCCGATGAAGCCAACAGGACAACATCATCTGCAAAAACCAGAGATGAAATCCTGTGGTTCCCAAACCGGACCCCCTCCGGCCCCTGGCTATGCCTAGAAATCCTGTCCATAAAAATTATGAACAGGACCGGTGAGAAAGGGCAGCCCTGCCGGAGTCCAACATGCACTGAGAACAAGTCTGACCTACTGCCGGCAATGCGAACCAAACTCCTGTTCAGATCATACAGAGACCGGACAGCCCTTAATAGAGGGCCCCGGACTCCATACTCACTGAGCCCCCACAGAATGGCACGAGGGACACGGTCAAATGCCTTCTCCAGATCCACAAAACACATGTAGACTGGTTGGGCAAATTCCCATGAACCCTCGAGAACCCTGCAGAGGGTGTAGAGCTTGTCCAGTGTTCCACGACCGGGACGAAAACCGCATTTTTCCTCCTGAATCCGAGGTTTAACTAAACTACCGGCCGTATTCTCCTCTCCAGTACTCTGGCGTAGACTTTCCCGGGGAGGCTGAGAAGTGTGATCCCCCCTATAGTTGGAACACACTCTCCGGTCCCCCTTTTTAAAAAGAGGGACCACCACCCCGGTTTGCCACTCCAGCGGTACTGTCCCCTTCCTCCATGCGATGCCGCAGAGGCGTGTCAACCAAGACAGCCCTACGACATCCAGAGACTTGAGGTACTCAGGGCGAATCTCATCCACTCCCGGTGCCCTGCCACTGAGGAGCTTACGAACCACCTCGGTGACCTCAGCTTGGGTGATGGATGAGCACGCCCCAGAGTCCCCACTCTCTGCTTCCTCAATGGAAGGCATGTCAGTCGGGTTGAAGAGATTCTCAAAGTATTCCTTCCACAGTCCAACGATGTCCCCAGTCGAGGTCGACAGCTCCCCACCCGCACCATAAACGGTGCCAGCAGAGTACTGCTTCCCCCTTCTGAGGCGCCGAACGGTCCGCCAGAATTTCCTCGAGGCTGACCGAAAGTCTTCCTCCATGGCCTCCCCGAACTCCTCCCAGACCCGAGTTTTTGCCTTCAGGACTGCCTGAGCTGCGGTTTGCTTGGCCTGCCGGTACCTATCTACTGCGTCAGGAGTCCCACCGGCCAACGTAGCCCTGTAGGACTCCTTGTAGGAACCGCCGCGTCAACAATGGAGGCAGAGAACATGGTCCACTCGGACTCGATGTCCCCCTCCTCCCCCGGGATCTGAGAGAAGCTCTCTCGGAGGTGGGAATTGAAGATGTCCCTGACAGGGGGCTCAGCCAGACGTTCCCAATAGACCCTCACAATCCGTTTGGGTTTGCCCGGTCTGTCCAACCTCCTCCTCCGCCAGCGCATCCAACTCACCACCAGGTGGTGATCAGTTGACAGCTCAGCCCCTCTCTTCACCCGAGTGTCCAAGACATGCGGCCAAGGTCAGATGAAACAACAACAAAGTCGATCATTGACCTCCGGCCTAGGGTGTCCTTGTGCCACGTTCACTGATGGACACCCTTATGCCTGAACATGGTGTTCGTTATGGACAAACTGTGACAAGCACAGAAGTCCAACAACAAAACGCTGCTCGGGTTCAGATCGGGGAGGCCGTTCCTCCCAATCACACCTCTCCAGGTATCACTGTCATTGCCCCCGTGAGCGTTGAAGTCCCCCAGTAGAACAATGGAGTCCCCAGTTAGAGCACTATCCAGTAAGCGACCCTCTCGTTCACTGGGGTGAACTCCAACACATGGCGGCTGAGCTGGGGGGCTATTAACAAGCCCACACCAGCTCGCCGCCTCTCACCCTGGGCATCTCCAGAGTAGTGGAGGGTCCAGCCCCTTTCAAGGAGCTGGGTTCCAGAACCCAAGCTATGTGTGGAGGTGAGCCCGACTATCTCTAGTCGGTATCTCTCAACCTCACGCACAAGCTCCGGCTCCTTCCCCCCCAGCGAGGTGACATTCCATGTCCCTACTGAGAGGGTTTTGGTCCAGGGATTGGGTCGTCGAGGCACCGCCACGACTGCTACCCAGTCCACATGGCACCGGCCTCTCACGGTCCTTCCTGCGGGTGGTGGGCCCACGGGAAGGTGGGCCCACGGGAAGGCAGGCCCACGTCGCCATTCCGGGCTGAGCCTGGCCGGGTCCCACGGGCAAAGACCCGGCCATCAGGCGCTCGCCTACGAGCCCCAACCCCAGGCCTGGCTCCAGGGAGGGGTCCGGTGACGCCGATCCGGGCGATGTAACGGTCCTTTGATTTTTCTCCTCCATGATTAGCTTGTGAACCGCTCTTAGTCTGGCCCGTCACCCAGGACCTGTTTGCCATGGGAGACCCTACCAGGGGCATAATGCCTCCGACAACATAGATCCTAGGATCACTCGGGCAACACAAACCCCTCCACCACAGTAAGGTGGCGGTTCAAGCAATGCTCTTTTTTTAGTTTAAGAAAGCTGCAAACATGAAAGAAACCAACTTTCAGTCAGTGATGACAGCTCGAACGCAAAAAGTGAATCAAGAAAAGAAAAAAAACAACTTGTTTAAACCAAATTTAAAGGACATCCAGTCCCTACAAACCTGCACGGATAAAAATATACCAGAAAAGCCTTCAAACACATGAAAAGGTGACAAATTAAACAAGTCTTTTGAGCATCTTGCTCAGTTCATTGAGCTGTTTTTACTCATGCAAGTGAGAATAAAGATGTTGGAGATGTTTCCTTGTGTTTTCTTTGTGTTGAGCAAAGTCACAACAAAAGTCATCTGAAGGTAGTTTAGCCCCGAGTCCCTGGAGGTTGCAGGTAGACAAATCAGAAGCGCTCAAACATATATCAACCATGTATGACAAGGATGGTAGCATAAAGGACAGGAAATGGTCAAAAATAGCTGTTTAAATGGACAGATTACTGATCTATCCTCATGTGATCACGAAACCTGATAAGCTCATCCATGTTGAGTCCAATTCAACATTGATGTATCACCAGTTCATAAAGGCCAGAAGAAGAATCACCACTAGACCTTACTGTGCAGCGCTGAGGTGGCGTGATGATCTGGGTTGCTTCAGTCGCTCAGTTTGAAGTTCAGCAACCTTATGAATTACGAAGAAAGTGAGTTCAGCTAACTACTTTTTTTGGCAGGTTTCATCTGGTTCAGGGTCCACGAGTGCTGAACCCCACATGCCCCAGACCTCGAGCCTGGTCTTTTGGGCTTCACACACCCGTGTCACTCTTCCATGATCACTACACGGTTTAGACATTGCTTATCAATCTTGATGATGCTGCGACAAACGTTTTTCACAATAAAAGCTCAAGGCAGGTACATTATGATGACCGGAGAAGCATCAGACTTGTTCATAAATGCTCTGCAAAAACAGCCCCAACTGCAAAAACAATACTTTATTTTAACTTACTAAATACATTTTTGCAGCAAATATAACAGCTCTGTCAACCAACTTCCACAAGTCAAAATTTGAATTTCCCCCGGGATGAAGAAAGTATCTATCTATCTATCTATCTATCTATCTATCTATCTATCTATCTATCTATCTATCTATCTATCTATCTATCTATCTATCTATCTATCTATCTATCTATCTATCTATCTATCTATCTATCTATCTATCTATCTATCTATCTATCTATCTATCTATCTATCTATCTATCTATCTATCTATCTATCTATCTATCTATCTATCTATCTATCTATCTATCTATCTATCTATCTATCTATCTATCTATCTATCTATCTATCTATCTATTATAACAAAATAGAGATAATGTAAACACTTATTTCCATAATCTCATTATAAAAATCACACAAACGCTGTATTTCTGTTGATCTTAATCAACATTGAAACATAACGGCGCAGGTTTTTGTGAAACTCACTGATGGTGGAGTCAAATATCTAAATCAAGTGTAAGCTGATCGTTATGATCCGTTTTTTAGTCTCCTAGAGGCTCAGTCTTCGTGTTTGGTCTCCGATTGAACGCTATGGTGAGGAAAGGGAAGCAGGGATTTGAAAAAGCTTGAGAGGAGGAATGTGACAGAAAATACAAGAACAGAACATTAAAACACCATTTCAGGATTAGAAACTAGTAGGAAGGACTGCTCTGCTCTTCCTATAAAGTTTTAGTCCTTTCCGTACAACCCTGCGATCGACTAATCTTAACAAGGGAAAAAAAGAAAAAACAGCTTTTATCTACTTTAGCAATGATGTGGCCTTGGGTTTTAAGTGGCCTCTGTGGGTTGTTGATGTGCTTGTGGGTCCTACGTGGGTAGCACAGGTCAGATAGCGCAGGTAACTGATTACCCAGTCCGGTCGAACCAGGTCTTAGTGTGGGAAGAGGAGGGGAGGGGCTGCATTTGGAGATATATCCTTATATCCTCGCTGGTCTCGGTCTTAAAGCTTTTATCCCCAAACTTTACACCCTGACGATGAATGTGGAGGATTTCCTCTGCATTGTTGCGTTTAAAGCACGCTTTTGTTTGGTTAAGACTCAAGAATAACAGACTCTAGGAGTCAGGCTCTTTAAGAATATTCTCTGGTTTGGACAAACACGATGTGACCGCCGACGGTTTCAAATAACGGCATCAAGCACCCGTGTGCAGATAAATTAAAGCTGCCTTAACTGAAATCCGTTATCCCGTGTCAGAAATGATAACACAGAGAAAAAAAGAGGATTTCATCAGAACAAAGGCATTAATCAGAGCAGGAAGAAAATTAAATGTATACTTTTATGTCCAGGCAGATCACACGTTTTTTGAGTGCACCACTGTTAATTATTAGCAAGACATATAATAATATCAGATTCACAACAACTAAGCTCTTGATGCTTTGACGGCTTGAAAAAGAAAAACTCCTGATGTCAATCTCACATCACCCCCCCCCATCCACCCCCCCACCTTTACCAGTCTCCTTGTCTGCTCCAGAATGAGGAAGTTAGGCCAAAGTGTTGGGGTTAAAGGTGACATCGGTTGTCATGGCAACCTCTTTTAGGTCAGTATCGGGGTCTTATCAGTGCTCTCTAAACCTGCCTGCCTGACAGAGATCGATGTGAATCAACCTCACATTCCAGCTCGTTCTGCGCCAGCGTTCAAGTGATTAATAAAAGAAAACAAAAAACACAACAACTATCTTACAGAAACTGAAGACAAGCAGTTATTTAGGTGGTTAAATACGACCCTGCAGGTGACTACAGCCTCATGCACGTCACCCTTCGGCTGCATGGACCGGCGCTCTCGTTGGTCGCTCGTCTACGTCAGTTACAGTATTTCAGCGGGGGAAGGAATTTCCCGTTTTGACATCAATAAAACACAACTGCTGCTGCTGATACCAGAGATACTACTGAGAGTGGAAATACAATTCCTTTACTTCTGCTGTGGTGTTCTCTCCAACACAGAGACAATGACCACCCCTGATAATAGCACCGGTACCGGTTCTACTACGGTACCTACCTGGTGTTGCGACCAGTATGTCAGATGCTACTTCTTCTGTCTGAAACAAAAACATGGAGGTATTACGTCTGGCTTACTAAACTCACGCCAATGAGTGCCAAAACATGCAGTATACATACAAGTTTACTGTGTAGGCTCTGTTGATTGGCTGAAAACCTCCCCTCAACTTTTGATGGAGGCAATGTAACGCACACAACCCACAATTCAGTTCAGCATCGGGTGACTTCATCCCATTCAGTGTCTATGGTGAAGGACGTAGGCTTTGGTCCCCATTGCTGGATTTCCCATCCACGGCCCCGCGTTCCATGAGTGGAACCCACCTTTGTTTGATTGGAGCTACCTTTTGCTTCTTAATCTGAACTTTTCCAAAACTTGGAAAAAGCATTTCTTTAATAATCACCTGGGAAACCGTTTGTTTGTTTATTTTGGATCACCTTTGCTTTCCCCCTGATCTCTGCCAGGCTGCAAGGCTCCTGGGGTGGAGGTTCCAGGTTGTCCTGCACTTTTTCAGGTCGGTCATCGATTGGCTCCAATGGACTTCAGCAGGAGTTTTGATAGTCCTTGTTTCAGCTCTCCTGGGCTCTTGTTTCAGATTCAGCATCGACAGGTACTGTTAGTTAGCGTTATAGGTTGGCATAAGCTTTGTTAAAATGAAATAGCCTTTGATACATAGGCTGTGTATTAGGAGCAGTCCGCTTTACTGTGTTTAGTAGAACCTGGACAAGGTTAAAAAGGCTTCTTAAAGAGGCATCACCCCACTTTGCGTCTAATTTTGGCAGTTTGGTCAAACATGATGCGTACTGAATGCTAAATTATTGGAAAAGTAAATATTTGCAGGTAATATGAAGATTTTCAGTGTCACTGCAATCTTCTTAGACAAAGTAATTATTCTAATGTTATGATTTATAAATAATGAGTTAATACAATCAAAACTGATATATCCAGATGTTTTGAAACAAAATCTGGTGATTCCTGTCCTTGGACAGTTTCTTAATTTATTTTGTTCATATACATGCTAAAAATAGTTTTTTGACTGATTTGGATGATGGATGGATGGATGGATGGATGGATGGATGGATGGATGGATGGATGGATGGATGGATGGATGGATGGATGGATGGATGGGCGGATGGATGGATGGATGAATGGATGAATGGATGGATGGATGGATGGATGGATGGATGAATGAATGGATGGATGGGCGGATGGATGGATGGATGAATGGATGGGTGGATGGATGGATGGATGGATGAATAGATGGATGGATGGATGGATGGATGAATAGATGGATGGATGCATGGATGGATGGATGGATGGGTGGATGGATGGATGGATGGGTGGATGGATGGATGGATGAATAGATGGATGGATGCATGGATGGATGGATGGATGGGTGGATGGATGGATGCATGGATGGATGGATGGATGGGTGGATGGATGGATGGATGAATAGATGGATGGATGCATGGATGGATGGGTGGGTGGATGGATGGATGGATGGGTGGATGGATGGATGGGTGGGTGGATGGATGGATGGATGGATGGATGAATAGATGGATGGATGGATGGATGAATAGATGGATGGATGGATGGCTGAATAGATGGATGGATGCATGGATGGATGGATGGATGGATGGCTGAATAGATGGATGCATGGATGGATGGATGGATGGATGAGTGAGTGGGTGGATGGATGGGTGGATAGATGGATGGATGGATGGATGGATGGATGGATGGATGGATGGATGGATGGATGGATGGATGAGTGGGTGGGTGGAATGAACAAGGAACGGAAATAAGGACAGAACCCCAGTGTTGCCAGTACAGAGTGAACATTTCAAATCTTTTTGCAGATTACACCTCAAACTTGTTCCTTGCTGCTCACTCACTCCCCTACTGGTCAGGTTTAGTCATTGAAAAAGTCCTTTTTAAGCTTGGGCATAAAATAAAAGTATTTGCTTATTTTTTGCTGTAGCTAGACTCTAAATCAAGCTTTGCTTGTGTTACAAAACCTTTATCATGGAAACTTTATTTCTCTAAATCAGACAACCGTGAACCTGTGGATGACATCTTTGGTAGGTTCTGCCGTCATGTGAAGCCACCTTTTCCCTCCTTTGTCGTGCTTATTATGTCAATTTCCAGTTCTTATGTCAGTTCAATAACAGAAGGACTGAAAATATCAATATTCTGAATATATTAAAGTGTAGATAACAAAGCTCCAGTCTTTCTCTGTTGCACTGCCCCCGCCCACTAAAACTCACCCTCCCTTATCAGTGCCAACCCTCACCCACCCACCTGTAGGGCCTGGCCACATCGCCACGGTTACTCATTAACCAGGACTTCCTTTTATCCGGGCCATACAACCCCGAGGTCACTGCCCGACCCGCTCAGTTTCAGGTGCTGCTCGGCCACTGTACTGCTGATTATGAAACGTCGGTAGCAACATGCAAAGTTGTTGCGCAGCTCTTTAATTTACCCCGTCCAATCACGGCGGATGGATCAGAGTTCTGATGACTAATTTAGTTAATCTGGTGTTTGTTGTTAGTGAGCTGAATACAAAAAACCCCGAAACAAATTAAGTGGTCCAAGCTGATTAAAATAAATAAATAAATAATGTGATGAGACTGATGTGTTGGAGAGAGCAGGAAAAAAAAAAAAAAAAAAAAAAAAAAAAAAAAAAAAAAAAAATATATATATATATATATATATATATATATATATATATATATATATATATATATATATATATATATATATATATATATATAGTTTCACATATTTCTAGTTGGAGCTTCAACTGCAGAATTCTTGGATACAGTTTAAAATTCAGATCTCATTAAGTGATGTAAGATGCAGGAGCCCTAAGACAGCAATCCCAAATCATGCTCCTCTTTCCACCATACTTCACTGCTAGAATGAGGTGTTTATGTGCAGAAGGCCTGTTCCTTCAAATAAAGTGTTATGTGCAACCTTTGTCCCATTTGTCTTTGGAATATTGTCACAGAAGTATAAGAAAATGGGCAAACAATAAACAATCTGGATAAATTCAGGTACTGTATTTGGGTGTCACCCTTGACCCAACTCTCAGCTTTAAAAACCATGTTAAAAAAATAAGAAACACACTGAAATGTAATCTTGCTAATGCCAGGTACATAAAGAATTCACTCACAGTTGAGGCCTCCAGTATGTATCTGAATGCTATGATTATACCACATTTTTTATATTGTATTACAAGCTGGTCTCAGTCAAATAAAACAGTTCAAAAACCACTTATATTATACATTATATGCCCTAAAAATCCATGATAAAAAAAAACGTTGCTACCATCACTGTCATACACTCAATAAATATGACATTTTAAACTTTGAAAATCTGATAAAGCACTCAAATGTCTACTTACTTTTTTTAATGATCCATAATGCTGCAGCAGCAGCTCCCCCCTTGAGAAAATGTGTTACTCTCTGCTCTGAGAAGTCAAGACGAACAAGATCTGTTAGGTTCAGTGTCGTGTACCCCAACGCAAATCTGCATGTGCATTTCATGTATTGCAATGACTCAATGGAATACTCTGCCAACCGACATTATTTCATGTACAAGTCCCCACACCTTCTCACATCTTGCCAAGCGTTGGTTACTGTCTAGACAAGTGTGTGTACATTTATTAAGTGTGTTGTGTGTGTGTGTGTGTGTGTGTGTGTGTGTGTTGGGGTAGCAGCCTAGCTTTAATCTTAGGTGCCAACATCTGACAGATCCCCTGCTCTGTTGAATCTGCTTCCATGTTTCTATTTATCTATTTTATCTATGGCCTTTTTGCTTTGTTCTGCTCTTTTACTTATTTTTTCTTTTTCTATACTAATTTTTATGTAGTATTCCATCAACCTGCCCACGGACTACAGGTGGAAAATAGCAAGTTGCTACAACCTGACACAATGCATATTCTCTTGTACAAGATTAATGTCTTATTGTGCACTGTCCCTGTTTTGAAATAAATAAATTCATTACAAATTACAAATATTTTAACGTGGGAAAAAAGAAAAGTTGTTTGTGCTGCTTTAAATCAGAGGATGGCAGCATGCACTTCCCCAGAGCCTGCAGCTGCTAATGCAGGTAGTATGTGAACACACTATGAACGGATGACACAATGGCTACCGACCATCTCTCTGTTGCTGCCTTTCATTATGATCCTAATGAGGATATCCTTGACTTCATACTGCTTAAATCTCAGTCCGGGGTGCTGTACGTGGAGGATATTGCCGGTGGCAATCACGCTGTTGGCTTCTGTTGTGTATTTCTATCATAGCAGCAAGTAGAATGGAAACAGTGGCCGTGTGTGAAACTCTCACTGGATATATTTTCGTCTCTGCTCAATGCCCCAAATGATAAAGAAACATGCTGAAAGAAAGGAGCTGGGTGAGCGAAGCAGGCAGGTCTGACCAATCATTAATGCAGCAGGTATGCCCCATGCTGTTATCAGCTGGTAGAAAGCCAGGCCCCAAGCTGAAAAACACCAAAAAAAAAAGCCTTATCAGTCGAGGTCGACCAAGCTCCCGACTTGCCAGGCCTTGAGACCCGAGAGTGAACCAGAGAAACTCTAACCACTGAAGTTAAAGGACACGTTGTGAAACAGACCTGTGCAACGCTTGGAGGAGGTCGGGTTTAGAGTCCAACCAGCAGGGTTTTGGGACAGTCACCACCTCGTAACATCTGCACTTACAGTTCTGTTGGGTTTCTGTTTCTGCAGTTTCAGTTGGAAATAAAAATTTGTTCAGATTTATCTAAAGACATAAATCGCGTAAAAGGTCCAGCTTTGTATCACATCTTACCCAGATATTTATATTTACGATATGAATACAAGAAGGTATTCTGCTGCAGGAACAAGTGAAGTTTTCAACCAATGGCCAACTATTTGAATTTGAAATTTATTGAAAGTTATGGAGGAAAATTATTGACATGGATTGTTACTGAATAATTACATAAAGAAATTACAAACAGAGTTATAGAGATGTACTGTTTTTTTTCTAACTACTCATTTTGGATGAAACCAGCTGCTGAGTTCGACCCGTTACAGCAAAAGTGTAGCCCGTACAAGCACTCTTCTCTCACCCTTGTCGATCAAACAAGGGAGGGGTTGGGGCAGGGTCACTCTGAGGCTTCCGACTGATCCCATCAAAACCACTGTGGCCAGCGAGGATGTGTGTTTGCACAGTAGTAAAAACCTGAAAGAACCCAGCCCTCTTTGTCCCACCCCTCTTTCTCCTTCATAAACGCTCCTTCCTTTACCCAGAAACTAAAAAAAAAAACCCACCCAAAACACAGCATCTTGTAGAATTCGAGGTTTTGGCTCTGTATGTGTGTTATTTTTGTTGACGAGTGCATTGAATTCGTGCAGACGCATCTCGGATTGCGTCCCACCCGGCGTGTGTGTGGGCTGAGACCCTCGTCCCCTGCAATGACAGATAGAGCCGGTGCTATTAGCACAGTGCCAGGTGAGTCTGTGGGTAAACAGAGCAGACAATAGATCCAGCCCATCTCCTCCTGTCAGCCCAGCTCTCTCAAAGCCAGCCATTGTTTTGCACAGGCTGTGCATGTGTGTGTGTGTGTGTGTGTGTGTGTGTGTGTGTGTGTGTGTGTGTGTGTGTGTGTGTGTGTGTGAGATCTGAGAATAAACCCCACTGTATGGGCAGATATCATGTACAATACATGCGGTGACTCATCCAGACATGTGTTTAGGTGCAGCTGTTTTTCAGCATCAGTCCCTGGAGGGTCAAATTGCATCTCAAATGTTTATAAAAAGTTACATTTAAACCTTTATCATTATAAAGGTTTACGTTTAACTAATTACATCAGCGTAAAACCTGTTTTACAAACTGTTTTTTAAGACCTTCCACAGAAACCTGTTGCTGTATTTAATCACACAAGTATCAGCGTATAAATCTGCGTACACCCGTCGTGTTTGTGGTCTTAACCTATTCAGACCTTAGTGTTGTTTAAGAAAGCTCTTTAAGACCTCAGCACTGTTTGAAAACAGCCTCCTGAACCCTCAGGGGACCAGTGGTAGTTAGGTAGCATGTGGCTAACTTAGCTCTGTTTTCATGCAAACCACAAGATGAATTCACAAAACTTTTGCAGAGACTAAAGAGCAGTGTGTGCAGTGATTCCAGATCTCGTAGAGTCCCTCGTCGTGCTGCCAGCAAACACCACTGCTATTGATAGTTAAAAAACAATTACATCATCGTATAATGCAATTTATATGAGACAAAAACTAGAGACTTTCAATGGCAAAATAAAGAAAAGGCTACCTTTTACCATCTTGCAGAGGTTAACACCCCGACTCCTGCAGGGCTTTTCAGGGGCTAATTTGTCTTTGATATTGAAATCAATTTTAAAAATTAAGAAAAAGGTTTATTCTCAGTTCAACATGCACAAAGATGTGCGGTTTGCACTTAAAACACCTAGAAACCAGACAAAGCTGAAGGTTCGGTCTGTAGCTTCTGAGTCGACAGAGCCCCTTTCCCCAAATCTCAGGTCTGCAGGAAAACATGCAAACCTGTTCAAAACACAGGTAGCCTACTAACGTCAGCGCAGCAACACTTAAGAGGTCACATGACTTTCTGATGTCACATTTATGTTGTCAGTATCCACTCATCCCTGAAGAAACCATAAATATGGAACAAAACCACGACGTATAGGCCGGAGAACAAGGCCTATGACCCGTTAACTGGTTATGAGACGTAACCGTACTGGTTCTGTGCTGACTGGAGTCTCCTGGGTCCAACCAGTCCGGTAGTGGTGTCTCACAAGGAAGACGGTAGGGAGCTGGAAGAGGTGGAACATTTATGAAACATCTCTGTTAACCTTGTTACGAGTTCACAGTAAGAGGGAAGCCTGTCGGAGATCCAATTAGAGATCAAGCGATTTCAACATTTTTCCACAATTTAAACGGGCAACAAATGCGGCTCGCTGGTTCAGTGGAAACATCCTGCAGCAAACATGCAGTCAATAGCCCTTTTAAAACCCGAATATTGGCAATAACCCGAATTTGCACGGCCATGTAAACACCAATAACCCCTTTGAATAACCCGAATTTGCTCATATTCAGGTTTTTAAAAACCCGAATATGACCCCTGGGTTTCTCCTTTTAAAACCTGAATATTGGGTCATGTAAACGCCTAACGGAATATCCCCATCAAACGGAACAGGAATTTGTTTTCTGCTCATGCTCTGTTTGCAAGGAATCTTTTGAGTCCAGGAAGTTCTTATAAACACGGAGAAACGCAAGACCAGGAGGAGACTAATCACTTCATAAATGTAATGAAGGATATGAACATTTTGGCATTTGTAGACGGTAGAAAGTCCCGGGATAGCTAGATTTAAAAGAAGGTGAGCAAAAAGTTGCGCAAAGCAGCATTTGTTTTGAATTTGGATACAGGAAGAGGAAGCGGAAATGACGGTAATTGCGTCATCACGTTCTCCGCGCGTCGCTGGTTTGATTCAGATATCCCAAATGATTAATTACCATGTAAACGGAATATTCCGAATGTTTCAGTAACCGGAATATTAGCAATAACCCGAATTTTGACTGCATGTAAACGTAGTCATAGACGACATCTTCAACGACGGTGATATCAAGACCACAGACCGTCTTTTCCACTGCCAATCCAGAAAGCAGGAACACACGGAGACACACGTCAAGCACTGGAAATCTGCAACAAAAAACCACAAACAAAACACGAAACCGGCACGGAGCCAACCAAAACACGAACAGCAATCGACCCAAATCTTGAGATCTGATCGCAGTCTGAGCTAAGCTACCGCTACCGCTACCTAACCCCAAAAACTAGAGAGCCAGCATGCAGGTGAACAAGCCAGTGTGTATGTCTATGTGTGTGTATGCGTGTATGTATATGACCATGCGTAAGTGTGTGTGTGTGTGTGTGTGTGTGTGTGTGTGTGTGTGTGTGTGTGTGTGTGTGTGTGTGTGTGTGTGTGTGTGTGACAGACCGTCTTAGTATCCACAGGTTTCTGTAACTGGTGAGTTTGTGCTGTAATTGGCGGCTTTACCTGTTTTCGAGGATGAGCTCGGGTTCAACGTGTGCTATTGTCAGCTGCCACAATAATTCAAGAAAAACTGAAAAAACGTGCAAGAAATATTTTGCCTTGAACATCAACAACTCCGAAAGGCCTGCCCTTGCCTAGCGGCCTACGCGGTGCTCTCTAGCCGCAGAAGGAGGATGGGAAACGAGCAGCTTTACCACTCAAACATCCTCTGAAGAGAGTTTATGTTTGCCCCTTTCATCTTGTAGAAACAGGAACAGCGGACTGTCTCCACTTCTCTACTTCCCCTTCTTACTTACCTTTCCATGCCAAGTGGTGGGCTCTACAGCTGCTTCAAGAAAAATAAAGTCGCCTTGTTCATTGAGCAGTATTTGATCAATTTTGTTGCTGTGCTGGTAATGATACGCCTCGGTGCTCTTGTAATTATGCAATTCTTCACCATCAACGCCTTTGCAAGATACGAGGTCATTAATAATGATGTTGTAACTGACATTGGGCCATAGTTTCATGTCTTCACCCAGTCTGTGAGAAGCTACTGAACTGTCCTCGCCGCTTTTTAAAACATCTATACTGTTTTTTTTTGTTTTTTATTCTAATTTTATTTTTTTAAATAAAAAAATAAAACATATCTACTGTGTATCCCCCTCCCATGTGTTGCCATTTACGCCAGGTAAAAGAAACTGCAGTGAGAGGAACCTACAGTACCGTATATCGACAGCGAAGCTGTAACGCTGCAACTTTCAACAACAACAGCACACTACACTATGGATAAGCTCCTAAGCTATAGAAAATTAAATTTAAATGTTAAAAAACCAAAGCCATTGCCAGCTGTTGTTACATTCATATCCATCAAAACACATAGAAAGCCTTGTATTTCTACCGTCAAGCAGTTTCCTACACAGCTCCTGCTTAGTAGCTTCATTTTTAACTAAATTGAGTAATTACAGTGTTATATTTGTTGTGGTCGTGTTTATATGAATATGCTATTTCCCTTATTTTCAATACTAGTAATGTCTATACGATTTTATTTGATTGTTTCCTGAATTAAAATAGGTTGTACTTTCTTTTCTAGTATGATCTTCTTCTTATTAAATTTTTTCAAACATTTTTTTTACGAGAACATGCTTTCTACATTTCAACACATCATTCAGATTCCTCTCTCAACACCAGAATATGATCATAAACACCATCGCTGGCAAGAATCCTCGTGTCCATTTCACACATTCTCACATATAAACACTGGAATCAGGCGTTTATATGTCGTTTTCTTCTGTACAGTTTAAACAGATGAGAGACCATCCCAGACGGAGGTGAACATCCCTGCTCCTCCTTCGCTGTCCTCCCTCCTCCCATCCACCATATTGTGCAAACACACCATGTAAACAGCTGAGAAGAGCATGTGCAAGTGTGTGAGTGTGTGTGTGTGAGTGTGTGTGGGCCCTATACATGTCTATATGTCTGTTATGTGTATTATGGATGGAAAAAAATAGGATTAAACGATTACATAAAAAGCATTAGAGAGGAAAAGTTGAAGGTATTCAGGTAGAAACGGAGGCCTTTGTCTCTTATCCTCTCGTCCTGGGTGTCTCACACTTTAACCCCATGACTTCTTCACCTCTCAAGCCCCCAATCAAGCCCTCCCGCCCCCATCACCCTCCACGCCTTACCCCATTCATCCCTCCATCTCGTCACCCCTCCGCCCTGCGCTCCATCCCAGTGCAAACAGTCCTCAGTGCTGAGGGAACAAAGCACGGATGAATAATGGCAGTGAAATGTCACCATTTCTTCGTAGCCGCCTCCTCCTCCCCTCGCTCCCCGCTGGCGCCAGGCCCGAGATTAACTATTAACCAGCCGGCGCAGCACCTGAACCAACCTGGAACAATGAACAGAAAGAGGGACCGATGGAGGGAAGGTGGAAGTAGGGCAGAGAAGGGAAACTTTTTATCTTATTTTCACGTAAAGACCATAACAAGTGTTGTGGAAGTGGTTCATCTGGTGAAGTAACAGTCTAATTAACAAAAGCATTTTAGATACATGTCTTATTTCTGTTGAGAAGAGAAAAAAACTTTACAGATACACTTACGGTTTGTATTCCGACTTGTAAACTCGTTCCTGGGAAGGCCGCTGTGGTTTAAAGGTCCAGATGACGAGCATCTGCAAGTCAAGTGGGGACGGAGGAGACTTTAACTTTGCCTGAATAGAAATTTACCATCAGGCAGATTTCTGTCACCTGGGTTCGAGTGAATAAACTGGGTTGAATTGCGTCATCAGAAGGAGGTAGAATGAGCGATGTGACGCGTGGCGCTCACAAACAAAGTGGTGGACAAAAGAAATACTTCTACCAAACAAACATGGAGACAGAGCTTCAGATATTGATCCATCGGTAAGACTGATTAGCAGTTGCACAGAGTGTGAATAACTTCCTTTTGTT
This sequence comes from Cololabis saira, assembly GCF_033807715.1. Taxonomy (NCBI): domain Eukaryota; kingdom Metazoa; phylum Chordata; class Actinopteri; order Beloniformes; family Belonidae; genus Cololabis; species Cololabis saira. Next base: position 42,892,134 of record NC_084590.1, read on the forward strand.
TCATGAGGTTTATGCTAAAGAAAAGAAACAATTATATTTATATTTACGTCTTATTGGATCGTCCTCGAGGAAAGGTGGTTCTTTTGTGCCACGAGATTTGTCTAAAACTTATTGGGACCAGTTGTTTCGCTGTCGCTGTTGTAAAACTAAACAACGGCGAGAGATTGGGGTTTTTTCTTTTGCACAAAAAACTGAAAACAACATTTGTTTATAAGCTTTGATTTCAACAAATCTGTTAGTGACTTTAGGAATCAGGGAGCCTGTGTTCTGCATGATGATCCCGGCAGAGGCCAGGAGGATAGTGGGCAATCCAGCTCACGCATCTCACCCAGCTCACTCCCTGTTCACTCCCTGTTCACTCCCCTCCCTTCAGGTCGCGGGTTCAGGTCCATCAGAACCAAAACCAGCAGGACAGTGAACAGTACTTGAAGTACTTGAACAGTTTTTACCCCCAGGCCACCACCCTCTTAAATAAAGGCATCTCAGCGCCCCCATTTCTAAAGACACTTAAAGAAAACTTAATTATAATTTTCATTCCTGCCATCCTATAAATACTTCTGGTTATTATAGACAGTAAATATATACATATTATATTTTTTTATTTCTAATTTGTTATTTTATTGCTCAGTGTCGCTGTTTTTACCAGGTTAAATTCTAAATTCTACATTCGGCGAAATAAAGTGATTTCTGTTTCTGATGAACACGGAAAAAAAATCAAATTCAACCTCCTCATTTTGAGATAATTCATCTCAGACCCCGTTTAGACCTGGCGTTAAGCTGCACCTTGAGATATCTGCTCACAGCGACTGGATACAGTCCTGTACGACTCCGGATGTGCTGGGAGCTGGTCCGGGATGCTCGTGTCTGGATTGTCCTCAGCATCCTGGGACGGATTCGGGACCCGCCCACTAAACCAACGCGGCCAGCTTAGCTGGTGACTCATTTGGTTTTTGTGCACGAATGACAATCAAGTTCTTTGTCTTTTCCTCCTCGTGTTTGTGCTGAAACTGACCTTTTATCGTATACACCCCAGAAATAAGTTTGTGATGGATCTTTTTGGACTTATGATGAGCTTCTTCTGTCTTTTTTCCCAGCTACCACCTCTGGTGATTACAAATAACCAGAGGTGTCAAGTAACAAAGTACAAATACTTCGTTACCTTACTTAAGTAGAAATTTTGGTTATCTATACTTCACTGGAGTAATTATTTTTCAGACGACTTTTTACTTTTACTCCTTACATTTTCACGCAATTATCTGTACTTTTTACTCCTTACATTTTAAAAACAGCCTTGTTACTCTATTTCATTTCGGCCTTTTAAAAAAAAACTATCCAGTTAAATTGCTCCATCCGGATAGAGTGAATTTGGTTGTGGTTGTTTCAGATGTTCTTGTCCAGTTTTGTTCTTACATCCGTTCCCTCAGATTCCTGCAACTAAACTTGGATGTACATTCCAATAAAGGTTAGGATAAATGATAAAATGCCTCTGAAGTTTGACTTTTTGCACCATTACAATACTTATAGGCAACTAGTCATCATATCTCCTGCTCTCTGAAACACATGTTAATGCTCAATAGTACACATATATGCTTCTTTAAGATATTTGCATTATACTAAGATGCATTCATTTCAATGGCTTTTGTCCTTAATGGCTTTTTCCCCCTTACATTACTTTTACTTTTATACTTTAAGTAGTTTTGAAACCAGCACTTTTATACTTTTACTTGAGTAAAAAACTTGAATTGATAATTCAACTTCTACAGGAGTATTTTTAAACTCTAGTATCTATACTTCTACCTGAGTAATGAATGTGAATACTTTTGACACCTCTTCAAATAACAATGCATTTGGTCTTTGCAGGGGGAAATGATGCCTGTGATTCATTTGGCTGGAGGTTCTGATCCAACCGCTCTAGAAGTGCTGCCCACTTGGGACTGAATTTCTCTGGACGCAACATCAGAACAGGACCGTGGCGTTTAAGTTGTGTTTCAGATGGCCTTTCTCTTCTTAATCTTCATCCTTGTTTTGCAGACGATGAGAAAATTGTTTCCAGAATTTATTTAATCGAGTTAATTCTTCTCGTGAGCAGTAAAATGCTTCCGTGATCGTTAGATATCGCTGCTTAACAACACCAAAGATGCTCCTTTCATCATTTCTGCTAAAAAAACATACATTCTGACTTCATTTTTCCATTGAACTTGTTTGTAAACGGCATTAAGTTTATCAGCTGTTCGTATGCAAACTGTATTTATGATGAGGCTGCTGCAGACTTCTGTCCTTTGCATGGTCCCGACCACAGACACAACTTAACTGTCTTTTGGATTAAAACCAGGCTCTTAATTTGCATATCTAAAAAATAAATGCAGTTCTTGTTGGTCGAACGTCTGAAGGGCCAGAAGTATTTATAAAGCTTAGGAATGTTCATTGACTGACCTTTCATAGTGATCGTAAACAGGAAAAAAAAATCCCTAAAGAGCTCATTAAACAGTGAAATTCAGTGAAATTCAGAACAGTGAAATTCTGAATTCTGAATTAGGTGTCTGTGTCAAAACACAGCAAGCTCAGTGCTTCATAAAGTACTAAATTCATCATCTGTGTCATGAACAATGGCTTTTATTAATAGTTTAGCTGAATAATCCACTGAAGCAGTCAGGTTTAAAATCAAATAAATCTACACGGTTGTGTCCTGATGGCAGGAATACAACACTTTATGTTGGCCTGTAAACCAACACTGAACAACGATTAAGCAGATCGTTGGGCCTGTTCTTTGCATCTGGACCACATCTGTCCAAATAAGGAAATAAAACACTGTTTGGTTATTAAAACCACGTCCTTTCGAGACATAGAAACAGGACAGAAATGTGAAGAACCCATTCATCCCGGCTGGGGCGGCCTGCTCAACACACTGGGAGGCTTAATAAGACATTTTTGTGGCCCAGATACGGAGCGTTCATGCTAATATGTCCCCTTTAAGGTATAAGACTTCTGCCAGAGTTAAGGTATTTTTAAAAATGACTATATTCATGTTGTAATAGTTTCATTTTTCCAATTATTTTATAATTTACAGTGACACAAATTAGGACATTTGCAATCCCTCCACACCCTCACAAGTCCGACTTTGCATCACCATCAGAATAACGGAGAGTAATATTCAACTCTCTTTTCCACCTTGTCTCTCCCTCAGATGCAGACGCCTCCCTCCGTCTCTGCTACCTACTTTCCTCACTATAAATACCTCCATGTGTTCCCTTTCTCTCGCTCTCCCTCTCTCTCCGGCGTCGCACTAACACTGGTACCTTTGTACGGCCAACGCGCCAGATGAGACCAAAATTAAATGGACTTTAATTGCAACAAACGCTCTTGTATGAGCAAGAGGTAAAGAGGATTTATGGAGAGAAAATGATATTTTAAGGCAGTGATTTAGCGTAAATTGCTTGTTTTTGGTGCTAAGAGAAAGAAACAAGGACATTTCCACCAATCAAATTTCTGCAAGATGTATCACTTCACTGTTTTTGTACTATTCGAAAATGACACTTTTAGATTAATTGTGACACTTCGAAATTCCTGTCGTAAAACAAATACAAAGTTTCCTTTAATGTTGTTGATGAATATATAGAGTCTTTATGGGAAAGTGGTACCCTAACCTCCTTTAGAAACCACTGAGGTGTTGAGTGAATCCTCTAAAAATAACTTTATAAAGAATCTCATTTGCTTATTTCTTGTGATCTGCAGCTTTGCCCCTTGGTGAGGAATCAAAGCTCCCTTTGAGCCGGAGTGGTTTTGGAGAGAACCACCATGGTAACCAAAGCTCTTTGAAGAACCTTCCTCCTTCTGGACACGTGAGAGGAGACATGGGAGGGGTCGGGAGGAGAGGTGGGAGATGGGCGGGGCGGCAGGGCGGAGGATGGAGCCACAGGCAGAGGAGGGAGCTCTTGGTAAATAAGATGTCTAATTCATGGAGCGGATGTTTTTGAGGAAACAGACTGAGGATGTAGCTGCGCTGACTGCACATTCTGGGTCTCTCCTCCCCCCCGTTTTCACTGAGGAAATGAACTGAGCCGGACCTGTTCTGTTTGCCTTGCCCTGGAACCTCACCTGTACCTGGAGCAGCACACTTTCTCCATTGATACTGTTCACTTCCCTCTGTCTCCATGCAAACCTCGCTGGCAGGGCAGCAGAGAGCCATTACTCTCACGCCGCTGCCTCCAGACCCGGAGCTGCAGACAGCTCTCACCGCCGCCAAACAGAAAAATCATTAACAAGTGAAAGATGAGGAGCAGCTCTGCATGTCAGTCCCCAACACGGGCCCGTTGGCGTGCTAGCAGTTTGTTTAACGGTGTTAGAGACCCTAAACCGAGTAACGAGCTACGAGCTATCCATCATGACGATCCTGATGGAGTTTCTTCCACACGTCGTCGAGTTCTGATCCAAAACTGTGTTTTTTATCGAACACAAAAGTCAGAAAAGGTTGAAATGATCCAAAAAACAGGGAATTAAAACATAAATCCTCAGTGACCTTTTAAACATATAACGTTTTAGGACAGAATTGCAGGCCTGAAATGCAAAAATGGAAGCACATCTGCAACTAAACTGGTCTTTAAAATAAAAATAATTTTTTATGTTATCTAAAATGCTTCTAACTCAGGGTTGCATAAAATATAAAATACCAACCAAACAGAAGCAGGTAATTTTCTACTCTTACAATACTGAATACATAGCCTGACATCACAGAAGAAAAAAAATATTAAATTAATATTTGGTTAAAAAATGTTTCCTTATTGGCTGCATTGACATAATATTAAGATCAGTTGCAATCAAAAGCCCTTTATCAGACTGGTCCGGAGCTGTTTAAAACCTGAAGGAAGGTTCTTAAAACCATTTTAAATGAGATGAGAATATAAGTTTTCAGCAAAATGAAAATAAATATTAGTCCGGGGGTTATTAAACCAACTACTGCAATTTTAAACCCCTGAAATGACTCATAAATGTCATTTCAGTGAAGAGACAGTGTGAATAGGTTCCTTATGTCACGGCCTCTGCCTCTGACACTTGATTCTCACCTCTTTTTGCGTCTATTTACAGTCATTTTTGTGACATTGAAGGTAATCTTGTACAGACTAATGACAAGCGACAACTACTGGATGGAGATTCCTGCACAAACATGCATCCCAAGTTAAAGTGACCTTGGTTTGTCTGCAGGGATCCATCATTTAAGAGGAAGGACGTGTCTATCAGAGGATTAAAACAGTAATTCATTTATGCCCCAGGGCAACATTTATTGCCATTTTGCTGCAAAAACATACTCTGTTCTAATGTTTTCCCCCCTGAACGAAAGTTCGCACTCCTGACCATCTAATAATAGACTTGAGTTGATTTAACTCCTGAATTTTCCTTCAACAGGTTTCATCTGGAGGTACAGGTCTGCCGTTATTCCTGAAAGAAGCCAGTCAAACAGAAAAAGACAGATTGTAAAGTCGCCCGAGGGGTCCAAGTACGCTGCAGATGCTTGTTGTTTACTCCACTTTTAGTTGCTTCTGTTTACTTCAACATTTTAGTTGAACTATTAAGGATGAGAACACAGAAAAAAGTTGTGTCCCGTGTTTCCCCAGCGGTGAAGCCATCTTTCCTTTCCTCCCGTCTCCCCTCTCAATCACGTCCATTCACACATTTCATCATCTTCCTGTTTGCGTCCTGCAAGCTCTTTCAAATGTTGCTTCAGTCTTTGTCACACTTATATTCTGTAATCATCTTTACTTTTAAAAGTAGTTTCTTCTGTTTAATGATGTAGACATTGTACTACATTTTCATCCAGCACCCAAAACAAACATAGATGAGAATAACCAGAGGTCTCAAAAGTATTCACATTCATTACTCAGGTAGAAGTATAGATACTAGAGTTTAAAAATACTCCTGTAGAAGTTGAAGTATCAACTCAAGTTTTTTACTCTAGTAAAAGTATAAAAGTACTGGTTTCAAAACTACTTAAAGTATAAAAGTAAAAGTAATGTAAGGAGGAAAAAAGCCATTAAGGACAAAAGCCATTGAAAATGAATGCATCTTAGTATAATGCAAATATATTAAAGAAGCATATATGTGTACTATTGAGCATTAACATGTGTTTCAGAGAGCAGGAGATATGATGACCAGTTGCCTATAAGTATTGTAATGGTGCAAAAAGTCAAACTTCAGAGGCATGTTATCATTTATCCTAACCTTTATTGGAATGTACATCCAAGTTTAGTTGCAGGAATCTGAGGGAACGGATGTAAGAACAAAACTGGACAAGAACATCTGAAACAACCACAACCAAATTCACTCTATCCGGATGGAGCAATTTAACTGGATAGTTTTTGTTTTAAAGGCCGAAATGAAATAGAGTAACAAGGCTGTTTTTAAAATGTAAGGAGTAAAAAGTACAGATAATTGCGTGAAAATGTAAGGAGTAAAAGTAAAAAGTCGTCTGAAAATAATTACTGCAGTGAAGTATAGATAACCAAAATTTCTACTTAAGTAAGGTAACTAGGTATTTGTACTTCGTTACTTGACACCTCTGAGAATAACAGGGCGGTAGGTGCACTTTGTGCAGATATTTAGCATCAGAAAGACCTCAGAT